>NC_057726.1:60521936-60566211 GCF_004010195.1 Chiloscyllium plagiosum
TTCTCTTTCTGGCAAGGTATGGTAAGTATTTGCCTGGCTTGTCACCATGCTCGTATAACCTTTGCTTTGCAAAAGCCAGCTCCTTTGCTGTCTGCGTGAGCACGGGATTTAGTGCAGACCACAGTGCCGTAATCCTCTAGTTTGACCAACGAGGGTCTGTCAAAATAGGCCTTCTCAGCTGCCTTCAACCGTGCTTCAAGGAGACATTGCTGCTCACCCTTCTGCCGCTTCCTACTGGTGGAATATGAAATAACTAACCCTCTGGCATAAGCTTTGGCAGTTTCCCAGAGAACAGATGAGCTATCAACTGAGTCTGTTGATATCTAGGAATGTCCGAAATTCCTTAGAGAAATACTCCACAAACTTACTGTCCATGAGAATAAAGGGGTCCATTCGCCAGTACCTTGAATCCACTGTAACGTCCTTAATCTTAACCATGAGGTACACTAGAGCATGATCAGAGATGGCAATATTACCAATTGTACAGGATGCAACCAGATCCAGGGTTACCGCAGGGGTCAGAAAAACATCAATCCTCATGTGACATCTATGCGGATTGGAGAAAAACGTGAAATCCCTACCTGTAGGGTGGAGACACCTCCAGATGTACACCAACCCTAATTCCCCACACAAACCTAATAACTTTTTAGTTTGTGCAGAGGGTATCCAGGGACCTTTAGGCAACCTGTCTACTGTGGGGTCCATGAGGCAGTTAAAATCTCCCCCTATAATGATGTGCCGAGACTTGAGACTTATCAGTTTAGAAAAAGCATCTACCAAGAATTTAAGAGAATGAGCTGGGGGGGACAATAAACATTTAAAATGCCATATTCTTCCCCATTTATCAAGGCTTTAAGAATTACAAACCTCCCGTATGTGTCTTTAACACATTCCAACAACTTAAATGAGAGATTTTTCCTTACCAATATAGCCACTCCACTACTTCTGGTATTAAATAATGAAAAATAAACTCGGTCAAAGCCATTCTGCTGTAATTTCAGATGCTCCTTGTCATCCAAATGTGTCTCCTGTAAAAAAATAATATCCACCTTCTCCTTTCTAAGACTCAAGAGTACCTTCTTCCTCTTAATTGGTGAGTGACTTCCCTTGAGGAGAAAGTGAGGTCTGCAGATGCTGGAAATGTGTCGCTGGAAAAGCGCAGCAGGTCAGGCAGCATCCAGGGAACAGGAGAATCGACGTTTCGGGCATAAGCCCTTTGACATTCCAGATACACCATTTAATCAAATCATTAGCCATAATCTTCTGCAATTACGTTTAAATTCCAGAGAGGAGGAACCCGAACCACAAATTGCTGAGCCTTCGTGTCGCATAGTCCACCAAATATAAAAACTACATAAACTAAAACCACTACATTTAACAAGCGCACAAAATTATTAAGAATAATAAACAACAAAAACCAGAAAACAATAAAGTGCCAATAGCGCTGAGTAGGGGAACTTACCCCTTCCCGAAGGGGGCAACTACCTGTCCCGAACTGCCCATAAATAGGCATCTAACCATCTCAACCACCTTCACTTCTCCCAGCTAGAGCCGCATCGCAAGCGCAAGCTAAAAAGAATAAACACCCCATAGAATATCAATATGAATAAAAAAAACTTATTTTATAAAAAAAGGGGAATAAATACCCCACCCATCCTTTGGTATGTCCTAACTTAGAAATTTAAAATGTACATCTTAACCACTGCCAGACATTGTTTGAACCAAATTATTATCCATAGAGGAAAAAAAAGGGGGAAAACAAAGCTCCAACCGGATTTCCTTCATTTCTTTTACAGAATGATAAACGCATACCCAAGCAACAATATTTATACATACTACAATTGTTTAAATTAGATTAGTTTATCCACAACGTCTCTTGCCTTCTCTGATGTGTCAAAGAGATGCATGGATCCATCTAAGGTGATCCAAAACACTGCCGGATATCTCAGGGAGTACTGAATCCCAAGCTCCCTCAGTCTTCTCTTGATACCATCACACGATTTTTGTTTCTGGATCACTGCAGCTGAAAAGTCCTGAAAAAACATGATCTTAGACCCCTCATAAATTAGGGCCTTTGGATCCTTCCCCTGGAGTCTGTAAGCCTCCATGACTCTCTCCTTATCCCGGTAATGATGGAACCGCACCAGGAAAGGATGAGGGCGTTGACCCAGATCCGACCTCGTGCTGCGACCCGGTGAGCCCCCTCTATCTTCAATCCTCTCATGCCAGTCCCCAAGTCAAGGAATTTCGGAAGCCCATCTTCAACTAATTCCACAGGCTGCTCACCTTCCTTACCCTCCAGTAGACCGATGATCTAAATGTTTTTTCTCCTGCCCCTGTTTTCAAGATCATCCACTTGGTCACGCAAATTACGAACCTGTGTCTTCAGGGCTTGGATCTCTTCCTTGAATGAACTGGCATCAGCTTCCACCACTGTGACCCTGTGCTGCACCTCATCCATCCTCTTCTCCAGGTCTCCCAGCTGCTGCTCATGCTTCTGCAGCATGAGAGAGACTGGAGCCAGTTTCTCTTCAATCTGTTTCCCCAGCATCTCGCGAGATTTCGGGAGCTGGTCCACCAGGTCCTGGAGAGTAATCTGTTCCGAGGCTGCTGCAGGCTGAGCTGCAGACCTGGCCTTGGATGCGGCTCCTCCCTTTTTAGGCACTTCTGGACAGGTAAGTCAATTTTTAAATGTTTCTTAGGGCTCCACAACCTTTCCAGCGCCCCAAGAAATCCTGATGATCTGGGTTGGGTGGGTTAAAGGACCATCCTGCTCCTGCGATGTGAAGCTCTGCAGTGTGATCTTCTCAGATCGCCGCCATCTTAGATCCCCCCCCCCCCAAAACTCAGTATTATTAACTTGGAATTCACTGATAGGTTTGATGCTCCTACTGTGTTGTATTACATTCTGTTGGAGGTTCTGAATATGACAATGACACTTCTGACCTATAGATCATGATGTATGAAGCAGAGCTTGAGCAGACACGTGGTGAAATGCTTGAGACGTTTCAGGCAATGGAGGATGAGAAGAACCAGGCCATTGAAGAGGTCTTCCTGCAAGCCCGGTCTGAAATGAAGACCGTGCATGAGAATCTGAATGGTAGGTGATGCAGAAGAAGCAGTGCGTGGAGTTGGCACAAAGCAGGTCGTAATTAGTGTGATGTGCATTAGCCTATTTGTGACTGTTTGTATCCAGTGGGAGGCTCTTGAAGGACTTGGATGAACTGGATGGAACTTCTGTTTTTAATGAGCAAGGACAGATTGGAATGGGAGCATCTCAGGATGGTAGTGAATGAAGGTTCAATGTGAGTTCAGTCCAATGTCTTTTAGTGCTGAAGAACTTCCTGCTGTGTTGAACTTTTGATCTTTCCCTGCAGGAGTTCGAATGAACCTTCTCTCTATCCAGCCCGCCCTAAAGACATTAACCAGTGATTACAACTGCCTGAAGAATCATGTCCGGGATTTTCCATGTCTGCTGCAGGATGCAGTCAACCAGACGAAGAGGGAGGTGAGATCAAAGTGCTTCGCCATTAGAAACATTGTAAACCTGTTAAGGGTTAGAGTGAGTGGGCTGGGAAGTCTATATAAAAGTCAAATCAGCATTGTGTGAGCAGAATCATAGTTTGCACAGCCTGAGCACAATGTGGGGACAGACCGTTTACATTCTGCCTGTTGTGGTGCTAATGTCTCAGTGGATCAGCCGTATTTCTATTTGGCTCCGCTGCTTGGTGAACGAGTGCATGTTAACCTACCTTTGTGACTGATGGGCTATCATATTTTTTACTTTACGACCGTTCAAAGGTACTTTGGCCGAAAATCGCTTTGGAGTATCTTGAGGTTGTGAATAACGCTTTTCTTTCTTTCCTTTCTAGATTTACCAGGCAGTGGAGGAAGCACAGAAAACAAATCAGGATCTGCTGCGCAAGTACAAGCGAGAGATGCAGCTGCGGAAAAAGTGCCACAATGAGCTGGTACGACTCAGAGGTGAGTTTGTTCTTGACGTACTTCGAGAGACCATTGTTCAGTAGATCTCCCGCAGGTGTTAGTAGGAAACAAGTAGGGAATGGCTGTTGTGCATGCTACGGAGAAGAGATGATCATTAAGAGCTAACCTTACTACACTAACAGCCTTATTCTATGTATTTGCCACCTCTTTCCTGCTGTTTCTTCAGGGAATATCCGTGTATTGTGCAGAGTTCGGCCAATAACTCTGGAGGATGGTACTGGGCTCGACACGAGAAATATTATTTCCTTTGACGACGATGATGGAGTCCTGTATGTGACACACCGTGGCAAAACCACCATGTTTGAGTTGGACAAAGTTTTCCAACCGCATGCATTGCAGGCAGAGGTAAGTGATTCCAACAGGAGGATTACTGTGCGATTCAGTTAGTCACTGGGTTCTTGTGCAACGCTGTAAGGATGATGATTGATTGAAGATCTAAGTAGCTTAGAAAATAGGAATCCTGTTTTTAGGAATTGCAAGATAAGAGAAAAAAAAATTAAGGTCCATTGAGTTGTCCTTCTACTAATATAATAGTTATATGATGCAACAATGAAGTTATGGACTAATGCAGTGATTTTTAATCAATATTTCTGGTTTTACTGAATAAATTTGAAGAAAACTTCAATTCATAAATACTTCAGGTCGTTGAACATGAAGCAGGAATAAGCCCTTTGAACTGCTCTGCCATTCAATAATCTGATTACTTCATATTCTCCTCTACCCCCAATGACTTTTCTCTCCCCACTCAAAGATCGATCAGCCACCATCTTTAAAATTATTCAATGACTGTTTCCGCTACCTTTTTTTTTGAGGAAGAAATCCCAAAAACTCATGATCCTTTTACAGAAAATTTCCCCATATTGTATGCTCAAATGGTTGACCCCTTGTTTTGAAACAGTGGCCAGTGGATCACCACTTCTAATATGAACTTACCTCTCTCTGTCTGCCCTGAGAACCAAGGACATCTATTGCAATATTCTATACACTGAATGACTTTGTTTCCATTTATGTTTCCTTTGTACCACTGTTTCCGGTCAGTTCTTTGTGAGGAATTAGTTCAAGTTTCTCAAGTATTTGAATTCTAATCTTTTGATTTAACTCTTTTTTTTTTATATATTGTGTGTTCAATCTAAGCACTATGTAATTTGTAGTAACAAAATTGCCTTCAATCTCTGAAGTATCCAGGTGGCATCAACTCTAGTTCTTCCCAGTTTGCTCAGCCAACAGTTTTTACATTTTAAAGTTGTTCATAGACAGTGAGGCTGTTTAGATATTCCTAACAGCAGTGAAACGCTATATAATTGCAAATCTTTACATAGACATTAATTTTGTACTTTTCAGTAGAAACATTGCAAATGTCTGTGTGCAGGCAATACTGACTAAACTAAACCTGCCTGCACCAGTCAAAACCACTCAGGCTCTGGCTAAGTTAGCTGGTTGGGTTTGTGGTTCTTGGGTCTGCTGTTTCTTTGCCCTTGGGTTCATTCACTTCTACTCCAATTGTCTCGACCTTCCAACAAACATGCACTGGCTCTGGTTCATCCTGGATCTTTGAGAGTTGGTGTCCAACTTGCCCAAGTTGAACTGAGATTCTTCTAAACGTAGACTCGAGTGTCTCAGGCCGAGGAATGGGAAAAGCAGACTGACGTCCCTGCACTGTTAACATCCAGGCTGCAGTGCTTTTGTCAACATTTGAAGCTGTCAGAATTCCAAATGTTCCTTTTAAATTTTTACTTTAACCTTCAGGTATTTCAGGAAGTCCAGGCCCTCATAACATCTTGCATTGATGGGTACAATGTCTGTATATTTGCATATGGACAAACTGGTTCTGGCAAGACATACACAATGGAGGTAGGCTTTTTAACAGCTGTCTTGTGTTTTATTCTTAAAGGGAGGAACTCATTAATGGAGTTAATAGATTTTATGGGAAAAGCAGTTTGAGAATATATATATTTAATGGCATATATTAAAACTAGCCAAGTGTTCCACATTAATTCAATTCATACTAATCCTTTCCAAAATCTGCAGTGCTACAGTGTTGTGATGACAATATAATGTGGCTTCTTTAACCAGCTTTGATTTACTTCCTACTATCATCCACACTGGAACTAAAATTTGTCAGAAATTGCCAATGACCTCTTTTATACTTTCGTAGAATTCTGCGATTTTTTTTTTATTACATGCCTTTTTAAAAAGGTGTTTGGGCTCTGGCAGAGTCCTGAACAGCAGTCTTTGCTGCAGTATGTCTCATTGTCTGGCTCAACAATGTCCATCTTTTATGAGGGTTAGTCATTGCATAAAAATGCAGGTTACCTGTTGATCTTGGGATTTCTTTCTTTCTGCCGTTTTGCTGGTAAATTCTACCCAATCTATGGAGCATAGAAAGATGGTTTTTCTTTCCAGCTGAGTTTGCAAGGGCATTAAACATTGATGAGGAACTTTAATTTCTCCAGGGTTCTCCTGAAGACCCTGGGATTAACCAGCGGGCTCTGAGACTCCTGTTTGGTGAAGTGGCAGAGAGGTCAGCAGATTGGGATCTGACTATTACTGTCAGCATGGCTGAGATCTACAATGAAACACTCAGGTATGTGCAGCTTTGTGTCTTTATTGGTAGTTTTGGCTACTATGTAGCAACGGTAAACTGCTAACCACGTGTTCGCATGTTAACATGTAGGGATGATCTATGGATGTGGCTGCTAATAGTAGTATTTTCTCTTTTTATAGAGACCTGCTGGGGTCTGACCCCCAGAAGATTGAGGATCTAACTATGAGGTTACTAATACTTGCACTCTGGTGGGAGGTGCATGGGTGGTGGTTGGTAGAATGCTTTAGCATGGCTGTAAAGCTGACTGTTCTTTAATACAAAGAAAATCTCTGGATCTGTATTAATTCAAACCTTACAAACCATACAGCTGCATCTTCTGTGTTTGATCCTTGCTGTTCTGAAGAGTAGCCCTTGCCCCCAGTTCCTTCCTTCCTTATTTGGAGCTGTTGTCTGTACCTGCCCCCACAGTGATTGCTACTACTGGTCATGGAATCTCTTGATGATTCATTGTCCCAATAGCCCACTACCAAATGATTGGGAAGTGCAATGTGCAGGTCATGTACTTCACTTAAGATGTAAGATAAGCACAGTACTGATGGGATGTTTTAGGGAACCAAAGCAGCATTAGCATCAACTGAGCCCTTTAATGACCCTGAAGAGAGATTCTTCTTCCTTCTTTTCTTTTCTCCACAGAAGATTGATCATCTTCTCCATGTGGGATCCTAGTTAGTTGTTGAGAGACATTCACTCATCCTGAGAAGTCTGGTGCTGTGTTTGCAAACATCTATTTTCCAGTAAATGTCAGTGGATATCTGTAAGGAGCAGGGATCCTAGCTTCCCTTCTATCAAGCCCCAAATAAACTCGAGCAAACTGTATTTCTCCTATTCTGAGATCAACTGAAAGTGCAGAAAAACCAGCCAAACCTGATGGGACCTTCTTGGTCTCTGGTTTCATCCCATTACTGAACGGTGCTTCCCCTTTCACTGATCTGAGGGAATCCCAATCTGAACAGTTTCATTATCCTTGGGACTGCTGCAACTATTTAGCTATTTTCCTCAACTCGGTCCAGCTGAAAGGTGAGAGGTTTCTTAAACATGTGTTCTCTCTTTATTCAACCTGCATCCTCTCCTGTGGCTGTGTTAAACTTGACCTTCAAATTTCAGCAATTCTTTTTGTCATGGATGTCTGCAGGTGCTCAAAATTGGAGTGGATCATTCCAGGGCTTGCGTGGGCTAATCATGAGACTAAAATGGATGGGTTATTGTTGATACCTTGCTGCTTCTGTAACTGTGTTGCTTGTTTGCAGATATCTTTGTTTCATAACCAATTGTTTCCCCTTGTACTGCAATCTGTTTTGATACTGACCTGGTTGGATGGCCATTCAGTTCAGTATCAGTGGAGATGTGGTCACTACTTTCTGAATTTTCAAAACAAGAATTTTTGAAAGCAGTGGTTGGGAGCCATCAAAGCTACTTCTCCATTACAAAGAGAATCTGAGCCAGGTACTATGTAGGTTAGATGTGGAATAAAGTTCACTCTGCATTATCTCATCAAATATTTTCTGCATATTACAACACAAAGTAAGTTTTCTGATCTTTATATGGACATAGAGATGGTGTTAATGGACAAATAGCTCAACATTCTGTATGTTCACCTTTTTGAAGAAATGTGCATTGGGATAAGGGCATCGACTAGAATCACCAATGGCAGTAAAGCTAACAACTTCTGCAGAATTAACTTTATTCAGCAGTAATTTGAAGGAAATTATATTTTTTACAATTTATTTGTGGAAATGTAGGTTTGGTTTTCTTATGAACAAAAATTGCAGTTGATTTTTTGTACAAAGGAGGGGAGCTTTTTTGAAAAGACATGAACATTAATGGATGTCTTCCAAAATATAACTGGGACAAAATTGATTCTTGAGCAGTCTTGTCCACCTTCTGAAAACATTGTTGTGATGTCTCCTGAACTTATGTAATTTTATATATTCCTGAGCTGAACTGAGTCAATTGGCTACTTGATGGTAAACTGTTTCTTTCCACATAGGGCTGTTGACCCTCTAACGTTGGTCACAAATTTGAATCAGAATCTTTTACGTTATGATTGCAGGGATTTGATCTAATGGTTCAGAAGGTTCATCCGGCTGATTCTGTAATGAAGCGATTTGCCTTCTGAAGAAAGGTTGAGCACATTGGACCTATACTTCATCAAGTGTAAAAGACTGAGATCTTACTGAAACATGTAAGGTTCTGGGGGGATTGAGAGGATGCTTCCTTTTGAAGGGTAGTCTAGACCTAATGGAAACAGTCTAAAAGTCTGGGAGTCTCCAATTGAATAAGGAGAAGAGGAGAAATTTCCTCTCTCCAAGGGTAATTGGTCTTTGGAATTCCCTCCCACAGAAAGTAGAAGCTGGATTATTGAACATACTCGAGGCTGGGTTGGGCAGCTTTTTGATCGACAGGGCAATTACCATTCTTCTACAATCCATTAAATATATGGCCCAATCTGCTTGACCTTTTCTTATAATAAACTCCTTTATCCCAGGAATCAGCCTGGTGAACCTTGCAGTTGTAACCTAAAGACTGATTTGAATGTACTACGATTGAAGCAGAGGGTGAATAGCCCCATGTAAAGTTGTCATTGGTTGGTGGAGTGAAGTTAACACCACAGTCAGAATAGTTATGATCTTATTGAACGATGCAGCTGGCATGATGGGCCCAATGGGCTACTTATGTGCCTATTTCTTCTGATTTTTCTAAAATCTCCTCTGTAAAATGGCCCCTTCTACGCTTTTATTTCTAAGTGCAAACTTAGATTATGTCAAACAATCTTTTGAATTCCATTATAAAGTTCTATTTTTCTGGGTTCAGAATTCCACATAACTGCTGCACCCACAGTCTCCCTGCTGTCTGGTGTTTGCTGCTGCTCTGTGGCTTTTGATGTTGTCTGCCCCTCCTTGTGGTTGTGTGTCCTGTGCTGAGGCAATTCGATGGGCAATAATGATGCTCGATCTGTTGTTGAGGCCCCAAGATCCAACTTGTTGCTTTCTTTGCAGGAACCTGTTGGCCAAGGACCCCAGTGAAAAGTTGGAGATAAAGCTGAGCCCTGATGGTAGTGGCCAGCTCTATGTCCCAGGCCTGATTCAGATCAGGGTAGAGAGTGTGGATGACATCAATAAGGTGAGGGTTTTTCCCCTTCAGTCTGTTCTTGTGTGGGAAGAAGAAATGAGTAGGTTTGCAGTAAGAGGTTAGGCTTCCAGACTTGAGCATTTATCTTAATCTAATATGAGCTCTCTGAACAGTATTCCTAGCATTGCACAGGACTGTTGATTTTCTGGTTTCTGGGGGTTTAATGCAGTTTCCCCAGAAAAATATTTCACGCAAGGCTCTGAAAGGAACCAAAGAAAAATGTGATTCTTTCACAAACTTGATATGTTCCAAAGTGCAGTATGTTGTAGTGTAGGTATTGCAGCCTCCAAATTTTGCTTTGGGATGATGACCAGATAATCTGTTTGGTGATGTTGCATTGGTGCATAAAATTTGAGCAGAACACTGAGATGAGTAACCAATAATGTCATGGAATCTTTTTAAGTCAACCTGACAGGATAGTCAGGACTTCAGTTTAACATTTAATCTGAAAGGTTGCACCCATGTTAGTGCAATATCCTTGGTGCTGTGCTGGAGCATTACCCTAGATTAGATGATGAAGCCACTGAACATCTATCTCTGTTCGCTTTAGGTATGTTGCATATGTTTGTGTTGTCCGAGGAATCTTTAAAATTTGAAATTAAAGATTAATTTCTAAAAAAAAAAATTAGATAGTTAAGCAACAAACCTCCTCCAAAGTAGTAGTTCCTGAAGTCTGACTCTGAGAAATTGGGATCTTTTATGTGACAAGCACATTGTGAGGTCTCTTCTGTTTTATCAGGTTTTTGAACTTGGACGTGTGAATCGTGCGACAGATTTCACAAATGTGAATGAGCGCAGCTCCCGTTCTCATGCTCTGCTTATAGTTTCCGTTACTGGGGTAAACCTCACCTCTGGAGTCAGAACAACAGGTAGGATCTAGACATACCACAAAGTAGTGACACCATTGAGATTGCTGGTGTTAGTGTGAGCAAGTATTTTTTTATACCTTTTTAGTAACTTTGATCTGCTTAATTTTCTTTGTCCGTATGTCTTGAACGGTTAGAACTCCAAAATGTATTGCTCACATTTTAGACAACATTTTTCTTTCCATTTAAAAGTAATTATCGATATGACCAACTGAGGAGTTGAAAGATTGAGGATAAATAAGAACTAACTTAATCTGCTTTCTACCATCTTGGTAATTACTTGTTAATGATGAGAGCTGCTCACTAATTCTATCAATGGTTCACATGAAATGGAAAGACCACGCTTTATAGCTTGGTTGGGATGTAATGTAATAGTGTAACGCTTTAATCACCAGAAGCGTTATCGCGCAGGAGGCCGTTCAGCCCATCATGCTGGCAGTGACTGGTTAAATGAGCATCACTGCTCAGTGGTTAACACTGCTGCCTCTCAGCACCAGGGACCCAAGTTCAATTCCAGCCTCAGACGACTGTATGTGTGGAGTTTGCACATTCTCCCTGTGTCTGCGTGGATTTCCTCCCATAATCCAAAAAAGATGTGCAGGTTAGGTGAACTGGCCATGCTAAAATTGCCCCTAGTGTTCAGGGATGTGTAGGTTAGGTGCATTAGCCAGGAGTAAATGTAAGGGAATGAGTCTGGGTGGGTTACTCTTCGGAGGGTTGGTGTGGACGTGTTGGACCTAATGGTCTGTTTCCACACTAGGGATTTTATGCTGCTTCTATGATACTACGAGTACCTAGTGCCAGTTTCCTCCTACTTCCCCAAACTCTTACATGTTATTTCCATCTAAATAATCATCTAATGCTCTCTTGAATGTCTTAATCGAACTTACTGCCACCACACATCCTGGCAGTTTATTCTATACTTTAACGTACTGCTGTATTAAAAACTTATCCCTCACTCCACACGTTTCTTTTGCACATCATTTTAAATAATAACCTTATAGTAATCTAACAGCAAAACTGTGGGAGCTTGATGATGAGGTATAGTCAACAGAATTTTTTTTATTTCACAGGATATATGTATTACTCAAGCTCATTTGTTATTGCCCACCCCAAATTTGCCTTGGTGCTAGTGAGTTCCCTTCCTGAACTGCTGCACTCCATGATCCATCCACGCCCGTGTTAATGGGGATTCCAGGATTTTGTCCTAGCAGTGAAGGAATGGCAGTATAGTTCCAAGCCAGGATAATCTGTGGCTTGGAGGGGAGCTTGGAAAGGTGGCATTTCCAGGCATCTGCTGCTTTTATTTTTGAGTGGTAGAATTCACAAGTTTAGAAGTGCTGTTGACAGAACCTTTGGCATCTTGCTGCAGTGTGTCTTACAAAATAGTGCACTCTGCTGCTACTGTGCACCAGTGGTGGAGGGAGCAAATGTTTAAAATGACGCATGGAGTGCCAATCACGAGGGGTGAGCATCTGTTAATAAAATTATGGTCTGACATAATTTAAATTTGGGCCACTAACTGATCCGTCCTCTTATTTGGAGTTGTGATTTAGGTTGTCTTCATTATCTCAAAGCGCACTACTTTGCTTTCTTTCAGGTAAATTAAACCTTGTGGACTTGGCTGGGTCTGAGCGTGTTGGTAAATCTGGTGCAGAGGGGCCCCGGCTGAGAGAAGCCCAGAATATTAACAAGTCTTTGTTGGCCCTTGGTGATGTCATCTGTGCACTGCGCTCCAAACAACCATATATTCCTTTCCGTAATTCCAAATTGACTTACCTGCTGCAAGACTCCCTCAGTGGGGACAGCAAAACTCTCATGATGGTCCAGGTGAGATTCCTTTCTGCTTCACTCAAAGGTTTTCTCTGGTGTGGACTTAATGACATTCCAACTGGGGAGATATATCCCTTTGCATCAGATGGTTGGGGTGGGGGGTACAGGGTAGGCTTCTTGCATTTTGGGGATTGATGAGAAGAATGATGCTATGTGAATTCAGAGAGCAAGAGACTCATTGTCTGCATTGATTATACTTGGAAGGGATATGAGCTGAACTCAAAGGTAAACCTACAGTTGAAAAGCTAGCATTGTCTGTTGGTGGTTGATTTAGCTAATGTTGGGTTTTGTTTGTTTTTGTACCTTTACACACTTCCCTTGGGGAAAACTGATATGATGTAGTGGAATGATCCATGGTGTTACATAATAAACAGGCTGTAGGCTGAACAACATTGACGTGATGTGAACAGAACCATAACCATACTCCAATCAGTTGATACTGGTTAGTCTTGTACCCACAACCCATATTAACGAAGCAGTACCAGACCGAAGTATCCTGATACAATTCAGAGCTCAGAAATATGGGTTGTATATTCAGAAATATGGCAGCATTCTCTCAAAAAGAGCAAGAGCTTGCCTTAACGTGACTGCTAGAAATATTTCTGGGTACCTTGCAAGGGATCATGTTGTGCATTACTGTTATGTTGGATTTTTTTTCTATTCATTCATGGTATGTGGACTTCCTTACCCTTGAGATGGTAGTGAGCTCCCTGGAACCATTGCAATACGCTAAGATGGTGCATGGCTTGATGGGGAACTTGTTGATGGTGGTTTTTTCTTCTATGTATCTGCTGTTCTTGTCCTTCTAGCTGCTACTGAGCATCAGGTGGTGGAGGGAGTGAATGTTTGTGGATGTGGTATCAATAATGTGTGCTGCTTTGTCATGGATCATGTCAAACTTTGAGTGTTGGAGCTGCACTCATCCATGCAAGTAGGGAGTATTCCATTCCCACTCCTGACTTGTGCTTTGTAGCTTGGCAAACAGGGTTTTATGGAGTCAGGAGGTAAGTTATTCACTGTAGGATTCCTAGCCTCTGACTTGCTGTCTTATACAGTATGCATATGGGCTAGTCCCGTCCAGTATCCGGTCAATGGTAGGAAAAAGTGAGGAATGCAAATGCTGGAGATCAAAGTCGAGTGCGTGTTGCTGGAAAAGCACAGCAGGTCAGGCAGCATCACAGGAGCAGGAGAATCGACATTTCAGGCATAAACCCTTCATCAGGAATGAAGCCTAATGAAGGGCTTATGCCCCAAACATCAATTCTCCTCCTTGGATGTCGCCTGACCTGTGCTTTTCCAGCAACACACTCTCGACTCTGGTCAATGGTAACCCCAGAATATTGATAGTGTCGGATTCAGTGATGGTAACGCTATTGAATTTCAAGGAGTGATGATTAGATTCTTTATTAATGGAAATGATGTGGAGCATGATTTCACTTGTCAGCCCAAAATCCGGATATTGTCCAGGTCTTGCTGCATTTGGACAAGGACTGTTTCTGAGCAGTTGTGGTCACTGAAATATCCTGTAATCAGCATTTAAATGAATGACCGGTTTATATCATCATGCCAGTTTTGGTTGAGGAAGAGTTGTCCCAGAAACCAGGAGAATTTCTTATTCTTCGGAGCAGTGGATTTTTAAAAATGTTTGTCTAAAACCTATTTAGCGTCTCATCCAAAGGATGACTGTTCCAATAACAGAATTCCCTCAGTGCTATACTAGAGTGTCGACTTGCATTGTATTACTTTGGAGTTTGCCCGGATGATTTTCAGTCTTGGATGAGAGACATGCCAACAGAACCAAGAGTCAAAAGAAGTAATGGGGTCACTGGGAGTTGATGATGAATGTTTACGTGGATTTTCTATGCTAAAATCTTTTTTCTATCCTTTTCTTATTTCTGCAGGTATCTCCGATGGAGAAGAATGTTAATGAGACTGTTTGCTCTCTCAAGTTTGCACAGCGAGTGCGCTCAGTAGAACTGGGGACCATGGTACGAAGGGCCGAAAAGCAGGACTATTCCAGCCGCCAAGACTATGAGGTAATGAACATTTCACCAACTTTCGTTCTCTGGGCATCGTGTGTTTACACCCTGAGAGGCTGCAGGAAGTGGTCATACAAGATTGAAAGAGAAGGAACGTTATGCTTCCTTTCTAGAAAGTTAAACACTCAATTCTCCAGCCTGTTCTTCTAATACAACCCTGGATGCCAGTGAACAAGTTGTTATTTTCACTAATTCCGATGGCTTGATGTTTGCTTTGTGTCTCAATAAACACACTGGACAGGTATCACTTGCAGTTGGATCAAGACCTTTTACTGATCTGTGTGGCTCATCATTCTGAGATCACACTTCTTTGGTTAGACACCTTCAAAGTCAAGCCTGCTAAAATTCCTGGATTTCTCTTGAACTCACTCCAGCACATGTCACTCACTTTATCTTCCTCAGTACAGTCCACTAAATGAGTTTTTTACTTGTTCATGAGACATAGGGTGTCACTAGCTAGGCCAACATTTATCACCCATTCCTAACTGTCTTGAAGTGAAATTTCATACCCCAACAGAATTTTTGATTTGCATTGATATGCTGAATCTGAATTGGCATAAACGAAAAACTATTCTTCTCTTGTAATTATAGTACAGATTTTTAATTAATTTGCTTCTGTTGCATTTTTCCCTCAACAACATTTTTAGTATATTTTTACATGTTCTTATTCCTATAGATACGGCAAACTTCAATTAATTTATTTTTTTAAAGTAGCCATTTTTAAAGTTTCCTTTTCTGCCCTGTAATAAGCCTGTAGTATCTGAATCTCAGATTTGTACTAAATGTGATAATTCAGTAGTTGGTCTTCCAAGATATAGTCTGCTTCCTGCATGAAAATGGGAGGTCAAGGTAAGGTCTGCAACACTGAGCTTTCTTAAAACACTAGATCAGGAATCAACCATTCATTTATCAGTTGAATCTATTCAGTTTCAAACAAAATATTCAATTGTGTGACATGCAGTATACTAATACCACCAGTGATGCTTAGTATACTGGAGCAGCTCAGGAAGCTGGTTGCTAGTGATTGCCTTGAAAGTATGTTTCATGTGGGAAATAGAATACCTCAAAATCTGACTGTGTATTTTTCATCACAGTCAGAGTCCCCGTCCACAGCTGCCCAACAAGGACGGCTCAATATCAGCCATTCGGGAGGGAGCGTAGTGGGAAAAACTACAGCAGGGAAAAGACGACTAATGGCATCAGGTATGGAAATGGGTGCAACTTGTCTAAACCATTATAATAGACAACGTGGAATACATGTATTGGATAGAATGGTGATCAGGTTTCAATCTACATGGAGCATTGCCTCAGTGATATGTCAGTACAAAACGCTATGCTGCTAACCAGACCAGCTCCCAACGTAACCACTTCCAGGATCTAATTCTCAAAAATACATCCCACACACTTGGGATAATCTCAGTCAGCCAATGACATTGAGGATTTGCAGAAACCTACCAGGTCTTCTGACACACTATTTCTATTCTTGTCATTTTCACAAAACATAGGATTGGAATAGATTTTTTGGCTTATTCTGTTTTGAATAGGGATTTTTTTTTTCTCTTTTTACTTCACCACCATCTTGGGACAAGAGAAACCATCACATATGAGTGGAATTAGTAATGTTAGCAGTCTGTCTGTTCCATCTGTTCAATTGTCTGACAAGTATGAATGTAAATTTACATTACAATAGCTTTTTAATGAAAGGAGTGACCTTGAAATTATTTAAAATTTGAATGAGTATATCTCCACTTACATGGAGATTCACTACTCCACTATTCACTATGCAGAGTGCACTGGATGGGAGACTGAATAAATTATATGAAATGGACAGATTTTTCATCATTTTCAGATAGGTTATGGAGAACAGGCTAAGGAAAATGGAGTTGAGGTACCAATGAGATCAGCCACAATCATATTAAAACTAGGAGCTGAATTGCCTACTTCCCTCCTGAGTTATCTATCTTATAAATCATGCAACCTAGCCTTTGCTTATCAGAGAGGCCCACTTGATCTTTGTATGGATCACATTGTGAAGTAGATCCATGTGTTTCCATACAGATAATGATGTTATCTTGACTGGGGGAGGGGGGGAAGGTAGGAGTCCTATGCATAAGTATTGGCTGATTCATTGATATTATGAGATCAATTTGAGGAAGGGAAAAAACAGCCTTGGACCAAGCTGCATTTTGGTGCTAAACCTCTGTTCTATGAAATAAATGTTTTGTAGTATCATCTCCCCCAACAAATGGGCTTGACCTATTCTTATTTTCCAGTACGTTCTTTTCCTTCCCTTTAATAGATACTTGCTGTGAAACAGATTTGATAAATATACAATGGCAAAGAGCAAGTAGTAGAAATGTACTTGCTCTATCTTTCTACCTAGCTGTTGATTATCCATTATTGTTCTAAGGAAGTGGAGGCAGGAAGACTTTGTCTGTACAAACCCTTCCCATATGTGACTGTCACTTCCTCTCCCTACCACAAGACTAACTGATACTGGAGCCAAAACTCTAGGATTCTCTAGTGAACAGTGCCATTAGACTACATGAACTGTAGTGGTTCAAAAAGTTCAGTACAACTTTTCTCAAGGATGCTATGGGTGGCTCATAAGTGTTCCTTCTACATTTGGTTGGGATCCTCTTTGTGCAGCACAGCACCTTAATTGCACCCCCCATCCTATATTATCCAAGGCTCATTTTAGTTTCCTGCAGACAGCAGTCAGTTCCAATACTGTGTTGGTAAATCACTTTCTCCTTGCTGACAACACATTTGTTTCTGGGGTCTGCACCCGAAGGAAAATGGAACCCAAGAGTTGCTGAGTTTTTGTCTCTTGTGCAAAGCCTAGATAGTACTCCTTCATTTAGGGTATTGAGTATTTGTATTAAATGTCAAACAAAGCTTAGCAATAAGGTTTTAGTAAATTTTTAAATTCCTTTGATCAATTTAAAGCTTGATATTCAATCTATTGGATGTAATTCAGCTAATCTAAGCACATTTCCCTTTAGGTGAAGTAAACCATCGACCGGCTGCATTGCCTGCACTCTGAGGTTGCTGGAGTAGTGGAAAGCCAGGAAGTGATTGCCTGTCCCAAAGCTGAGCACTTCAACACCATCAAGTCATAAATTATAGGCCAATGTCTGTACATTTATATACAGCCTGTTTTAAAAAGTTGACACAGAAGAGCTCATTACTTATTTTTTATATATGTATAAACAGATTTTTATATTGTCTACTTTTTTTAAACCTGTCATTTGATATACAAAGGTTGATGTTCAATGAGTTTCAGTTTAGATACATTGCCCTTTTCATTTAAGTCTGTTCACTGCCATTAATCTCTGTATTTCAAATCTTGGCAGCTTGCTGTCATTTGTGGGTCTAGCCAGTGTGTTATATATACAATTTTGAGGCCACGCTGAGTGTTGAGCACATTGATTGTGTAGAAAAATTGGGGAGACTGTTAGTTCTTGGGGAGGATGGCATTCCTAACTCTTGCCACTGTTTAAAAACATTGGTGCCTTTTCTCCATCCAGTGCCACATGCAGGTGGTTTGCACCACGGGCTCTGGAAAGTAATAGTTCAGGATTTCCTTAAGTGTTCCAAGGGAAAACTCACTGTGCTACACTGAGATTAACCTGTAGAGGGTGACTAGTCAGAAGACCTGGAGATTAATAAGAGAATGAATCTTCAAGTAACAATTCAAATCTTTGGAAAGTTAACTCTGATTAAAACAAGCTAGAGTTAGTATAATCTTTGTAAATTTGCAGTCTCTCCCTCAGTAGGTTGTATTTAATTAATAATGAACAAAAGGCTGAAACCTGAAGTACTTTTTCATAACTTGTTTTCAAAAGCTGCTTTACTGTTTCACAAAGAATGCTCTCATTTGGATCCTAAGCCACAAACTTCATAAATCAGTGTTGCAATCTGAGGATATCAGACCTGATTTCGCTTCTGCCAAAGCCATATTCTTCACATCCCATTTTTGGATGTTTAAAATCTGTATAAGATCCTAGATCTTACCCAAGAACTGCTGTAAGAGTACTTGTCTTGATGTAAAGTCAATCTGTTAATAACGAACTTGTCTCTGAAGTTCAGAGTGTTTTTAAATTTAATGTATATAGTTGTTTCAACATGCAATTTCCAGATGGAAAAGTTTTGCTGTCTAAGGCAGCTTGTTTTGGTTATGCTTAGCATGTACTGTCTTGTTTTACAGTTTAGTGTCTTCAATGTTGCTATGAGATATTTGTATGTGGATGGGAATGAGCAGGGTATTTCCCCTAGTACACTAGGGAAACTTGTAGAGAAATCTTCCAGCACTGGCATTATTCAGGCAAATCTGTCTTTCAGAAATGAATGTTCATTATGCTCAGGTTGATGTTTCTGGGCCTTTTGGTCCTTACAGTATTGAGAATCTGAGCATTGCTCAAATGTAATGTCAAAAGTTTCCAACATGTTACCTGCCTCTTGAATTTCAAATAAACATTTTAAAAAATACTGCTATGGATTAAATGATTTTAACCAAGATCAAACTTTCTAAAGTAGATGCTGCTCTTTCCACTACTGTGGTTTGTGCTTAACTAGGTAAATAGTTTGGTATGTGAATTGGGAGAAATTAAATATACTTTCTGGATCAAGAGAAAAACGTAGGCAAAGATGCTATTTGAGCTTTTCAAATCACTTTATTATTGAAGTTTTTTAAAAAACGTACATAGATGCTGTTTTATTCTATACATAGCATGGACAGGTAGCACAACATGAACTTTGTCAAATAATGATGCTCAATTGACATTGGAAGTGCAACATGAGAACAATATTGCACATTCCAAAAATGTACCAATAACTGGTGAGTAATTGGATATTCAGAAGGCATATTCTCATACAGTTGCACTCACAAGCAGGTTACTAAAGTAACTTGTTACAATATGCCTGTCCAAGTGCACTCCCCACCTCCAAAAATTTCACCGCATACTTTAATGAGCTGACCACAGAAGGCAGGCTTTTCTGTAAACCAGTTTTGGGGGCCAAATTTTGGTTAAAGCAAATCAGGCATGGTTGGTTCGAGGTGGGGATTGTTTATTAAAATTGAGGAAAAGGTTTCCACCAAAGAAAAAAAATTAAGAAGGGATCTACTACTGGTATTGATCACCCATGCAGAAGAGGTAAAATGAGCAATCCTCAAATAGCAAGAATAACAATTTACAAAGAATAACTGTCTTAAAATTTCCAGGTGACTGTGGTAATTTCAACCTGCTGAACTAGTACAGTGAATAGTTCACAGCATTTATGAAGTAACTTAAATACAAGATGAGATGTTACATAGAAGTCCACTGCATCAGAAAGAACAAAAAAAGTCTTAATGGTAGATCCTGCTTCACACTTACTACAAGCTCAAGGTGAAAATCCAATATATTGTGATTTATATTTAAACCAAAAGGCACACGTAGTCACCCAGGAAACAGGTTACTGCTGATATTTTGCCTTTGGATTGCACCAGAGCTACTGACTTCACAGTAGTCAGTACTGCCTATGAAATACTGAAAGTAGGGTCAATGAGGTTGAAGTGAAAGCCAATCTATGTATAAATGGAAAACAAAGATAACTATAGCAAGTTAACCAGGAAAAATGTGTCATTTGAATCTCTATTCCTGACATCACACTGTTGATTAACAGGCAGGTAATTGAAGGAATCATCAGTTTCCTTTGCTCTTCTGTCATAAATACTGAGAGGGAGGAACTAATCCCTGCAGCATTACAACAAAAACGTCAAGATGCACCTTGGCTGACTCATGTTCAAAATTCTAAACTTCAGTAAACTTAAATAAAATCCATTTGCAGACAACTTGGACTTCGGATCTTTTGTTGGCAGCATCTGCAATAGGATGTCAATCCATCAGAGAAAGACAATCCCAAGAGCAACAGCTCAATAATAAGTCAATGAAGAACCTGGTCATTCAAAAGCTGCCATCAGAAGTTGCAGTTCACGAAAAGCACTGCCTTGACGGCCAGGCAGTCCTGCTTTACTTTGAAGAATTGGGAGCAAGTTTTTTAACTGCTTATAACACAGCTTACATTTCTGATGCCTGAGAAAGGAAGACAAAAAGTCAAAGAAGCACAAAAATTAAACAATTTTTCAGTTTCATTCAACTTGCCCCTTCTCCTAAAGTCTGGATATGCTAAATAGGTTTGCCAGCTTTCAAGTCAAAGTTAACTTATTATTGCCTCCTATTGATATATTAGTAATAACACCCATGTCTGTTCTGTGGCCTAACTCCATATACCTGCCTAAATTCCTTTGCTTAACACACATTTCAAAGCATCAAATGTTTCTGCTTCCATAGCAGGTCTAGCAACATCTGAGTATTTCCAGCATTTTATTGTTCTTTCAGCATTGTTTGATAGATTAGCCTCTGCTCCCACTTTAGTGAAGAAATTCCAATTGAATACTTACCCAGTCTCAATAAGAAACATTTCAGCATTTAAAAAAATAGTAGTATTATATAATCACTAAGTTAGATTTGAACCTGGCAAACCACTGAGAAAGTTAAATTAGGTCCCAGGGGTAAGGATGAGGAACAGGTGACTGTGAACCACCATAAACTGGATGACAATTTGTGTTGTTCTGCCATTAACTGTGGAAATATCTCCCAATGAATTTTGTCAAATTGCAGCATTCGCTCTCCAGTTACCTATTAAATTGGCACAGGAAATTAACAGTGCAATTATCTTTAACATAATAACTGCAAATAATATAAAACATTGTAGAGACACTATCCTATGCAAATGAATTGCTCCTAATGACAATGTGATTTCTCTACTGCAAACTACTGCTGCATCAAGTGATCATATTTTAAGAAATAAATAAAGGGACAATAGGATCAGGTTAGATATTTTCTAATCAACCTGTTCAGACATGTTATTACACATCTCTATAGCAGGTGGGACTTGAACCGAGGCCTCCTGGCTCAGAGATAGGAACACTATCACTGCACAAGAGCAGGCTTATAAAGTTCCTAGGGAGTGACTAACTTTCTTCCACTCCAATGTTGTGGATCCTGAGTAACTAATTCATGGAAAGTGGCCAAGTCTGTGTGGTTCTACATTAGATGATTATGTAAATACCATATTTTGGAATATTTGCACATAAAAAAGTCAGCAGAAAGTGAAATACACAAGGGGAAATCTAACAGACCAAATCCACTGGAGAGGTTAATTGATGTAAAATCAATACTACTCATGAAGTATTAAGGCACTTGGAGAAAAGACAGTGAAGTGGGACTATGCCTGGATGTCAGAATGGTGTAACAAGCTACATTTATTGATCTGATGAATCCCTTTCCCCTCCCTAAGCAATGTGGACCAATAGTTTAACAAGTTGGACTGGTTCACATAAAAATATGGAAAAACTCAGGAGGTCTGGCAACATTTGTAGAGACAGAAAATCGAGTGAACATTGAGTCTAATAACCCTTCTTCAAAACTGAGTTTCTCCATAAATTTGTTTCATGTTACAAATCTCCAGCATCCACAGTCCCTATTTTAAGTTAGTTTAGGCTGAGTGGACTGAACCATTTTCCGCAAAAGAATTACCACACAAATAGTACAAACTAAGAAACTCTTAACAACAGGCCAAAAATCTCAATTTGTCAAGAGTCATGCCATTGATATATTGCGGGCAGCAGTCACTGACCTTTCTTCACGTGTTATGTCAACCCCAATAGAAGGTGGTGTCACTAGATTGTCTGCCATTAAGGGTCCAAATCGCTGCAGGATCAATTTAAGGGAAGTATAACCAGTCTGCACATAGCTACAAGAGGAGAAAAAGTGATCTAAGCTAATAATATAAATTAAGCAATAGAAGGAATGCTCATTTAATTGACCTTCAAAGTTTATGCAATTTCATTAAACAATAAAAAATTCTGTGTTTACACTTTAAGGAAATGGATACTTCTACTCAGAAATAACACATATCTAGTGTCAGCATCAAGCACTCCAAAAGAAAGCCTGGACCAGATTGTGGGGTATATACTCTACATTAACCAGTTTCAGACTGAGGTTTGGATGAACAGCCCTGACACAGTGTGATATTCTTCAGTTACCCCAAAACACGTGTAGCTTCACAGAGCAAGACTTGTCAGCTTAATCCCAAGTTATGGATTGGGTGTGGTGGACCACATGGGACAAAGAACTCTCAAATTCTTATTGTGAAATGAATTTGAAGAGGATGATACTCAATTCAAATTACCAAACAGTATAAAATACCCAACCCAATGTCAGAGCTTTTGATGCCAACAGTGGGATTGAAAACTTCAGCTGAATTTTTCAAATAGGTCAATCCAGTGAAGTTCATGTGGGATATTGTTTCCTTGCCAGTCAACTCCATCATGAAACATGCTCTAATGTGATTTCTAATTCAGTCAAATGTCACTCAGTTGCTCTACTGCGTTGACACATGACTGTCAGTGGGAAAGACTCTGGTTTCTGTACACATACATTCATACTCTTACAAGCACACCAACACCCAGAGATTGAAAGTAGTACAACTATTTTAAGGAGTCAGTTTCATACAAATCAAAAGCAAGAGGCAGCCATTCACCACCTCAAGCTTGCTCCATTGTTCAACAAGATCATGGTCGATTCGATTGCAACCGCAAATCCACATTCCTACATGAGAACCCGAGTGTTCCAATCCCTAGCTAAACAAGAATCATCCACCTCTTCTTAAAGATATTCAAAGACTCTGCTTCCACCACCTTTTCAGGGAGACAGTTCCAAAGGCTCACAACTCTCAGGGGATGAATCTCTAAGTAAGCAATCCCTGACTTTTAAACAGGGGATATCTGTTCCAGATTCTTCCATAAGAGAAAATATTCTTTCCACGTTTATTCCGTCAAGACCCTTTATAGGATTCAATTAAGTCATCGCTAAACTCCAACAACTGCTCTTTTAGGCTGTCCCATCTTTCCCCAAAAGACAGCATGCCCATTCCAGATCTAGTCTACTAATAAAGTATGGTAAAACCTTCTTTGAAATGCTTCCAATACATTTACATCCTTCCTTAAATAAGGCAATCCATAGAATCACTACAGTGTGTAAGTAGGCATTAGGTCCATCTAGTCCACACCGACCCTCTGAATAGCATTCCACCCAGAGCCATTCCCCCTACTCTATCCTTATAATCCTACATTCCCCTGCACAACCCCTTGACACTACTGTCAATTTAGCATGGCCAATGTACCTAACCTGCACTTCTTTGGACTGTGGGAGGAAACCAGAGCACCTGGAGGAAATCCACAGACATGGAGAGAATGTGCAAATTCCACACCGTTGCCAGAGGGTGGAAATGAACCAGTGCCCCGGGTGCTGAGGCAACAGTGCTAACCACCAAGCCACCGTGCTACCCCAAGACTATGCACTGGTACTCCAAATGGAATCTTTGTGCCCTACAGTACTGAAGCATAACCTCCCAACTTCAATTCATCTCACAATAAATAGTAACAGTCTATAGTTTTCCTAGTTACTTGCTATACATGCAGATTAACCTTTGTGACATCAGCAAATTTGGGAATGATACCCTCCACCCTAAAACATTTATTGAAATTACAAACAGTTGAGGTCCCAGCACCAATGCCTGTGGCACACCACTCATTACTTCCTTTCAAGTTGTAAAAGACCCATTTAGATCTCCTCTCTGCTTTGTGGTCTAATCAAATCTTCTACCTGTGCTTATATGCCACCTTCAACACCATTAACCTTTATTTTGAGCAACAGCCTTTGACATGGCACCTTAGCCAATGTTTTCTGGGAATGTTGGTACATACATTCACTATTCCCCTTTATCCATAGCACGTTACTTCAACTCCAACAGATTAGTTAAACATTATTATCCTTTCACGAAACCAGATTGCCTTGAATTTATCCAGTGTCCTGTCATAACTTCTTTAATAACAGCTTCCAGTATCTTCCCATGGCAAATGTTAAGTTAACTGGCCTGTAGTTTCCCGCTTTTATTCTCCCTCCCTCCTTGAATATCTGTGCACATTAACAATTCCTTCAATCAGCTTTGACATCATATACAATGCACAAGTAGAATGGAATACAGTACTTTGGTTTTTGCTAGAGTATTTAAGATTGTCTGTTGCTATTTTTCTCAAATTTTTGAGGAGTACATAGAGCCAGAGAGATGTACAACATGGAAACAGACCCTTCAGTCCAACCCGTCCATGCCAACCAGATATCCCAACCCAATCTAGTCCCACCTGCCAGCACTTAGGCCCATTTATCTCTAAACCCTTCCTATTCATATACACATTCAGATGCTTTTTAAATACTGCAATTGTACTAGCCTCCACCACGTCCCCGAGCAGCTCAATCATTACACATATCACCCGCTGAATGAAAAAGTTGCCCCATAGGTCCCTTTTTATATCTTACCGCTCTCACCCTAAACCTATGCCATCGAGTTCAGGTCTTCTCCACCCCAGGGAGAAGACTTTGTCTATTTATCCTATAGAAGCCCCTCATGATTTTATAGACCTCTATAAAGGTCACCCCCTCAGCCTCTGACGCTCCAGGGAAAACAACCCCAGCCTATTCAACTCTTCCTATAGCTCAAATCCTCCAACCCTGGCAACATCCTTGTAAATCTTTTCTGAACCCTTTCAAGTTTCACAACATTCTTCTGATATGAAGGCGGCCAGAATTGCACGTAATATTCCAAACGTGGCCTAACCAATGTCCTGTAGAGTTGCACATGACCTCCCAACTTCTGTACGCAATACTCTGACCAATAAAACAAAGCATACCAAACGCCTTCTTCACTATCCTATCTACCTGCGACTCCACTTTCAAGGAGCTATGAACCTGCACTCCAAGGTCTCTTTGTTCAGCAACACTCCCTAAGACCTTACCATTAAGTGTATAAGTCCTGCTAAGACTTGCTTTTCCAAAACGCAGCACCTCGCATTTATTTAAATTAAACTCCATCTGCCACTTGTCTGCCCATTGGCCCATCTGGTCAAGATCCCGTTGTAATCTGAGGTAACCTTCTTTGCTGTCCATTTACACCTCCAATTTTGGTGTCATCTGCAAACTTATTAACTAGACCTCTTACGCTCACATCCAAACCATTTATATAAATGGTGAAAAGTAGTGGACCCACCATTGATCCTTGTGGCACTCCACTAGTCACAGGCCTCCAGTCTGAAAAACAACCCCCCACCACCACCCTCTGTCTTCCATCTTTGAGCCAGTTCTGCATCCAAATGACTCGCTCTCCCTGTATTCCATGAGATCTAACCTTGCAAATCAGTCTGTCATGGGGAACCTTGTCGAATGCCTTACTGAGGTCCATATAGATCACGTCCACCGCTCTGCCTCATTAATCCTCTTTGTTACTTCTTCAAAAAATTCTGTCAAGTTTGTGAGACATGATTTCCCACGCACAAAGCCATGCTGACTATCCCTAAATCAGTCCTTGTCTTCCCAAATACATTGCATCCTTTCCCTCAGGATTCCCTTCAACAACTTGCCCATCACCGATGTCAGGCTCACTGGTCTATAGTTCCCTGGCTTGTCCTGACCACCTTTCAAAAATAGTGGCACCACGTTAGCCAAACTCCAGTCTTCCAGCACCTCACTTGTGGCTATCGATAATACAAATATCTCAGCAAGGAGCCCAGCAATCACTTCCCTAGCTTCCCACAGAGTTCTAGGGTACACCTGATCAGGTCCCAGGGATTTATCCGTTTTTGCGTGTTTCAAGACATCCAGCACTTTCTCCTCTGTAATGTGGACATTTTTCAAGATGTCACCATCCATTTCTCTACATTCTATATCTTCCATGCCCTTTTCCAAGTAAACACTGATGCAAAATACTTGTTTAGTATTTCCCCCATCTCCTGCAGCCCCACACAAAGGTCACCTTGCTGATGTTTGAGGGGACCTATTCCCTCCCTAGTTACCCTTTTGTCCTTAATACATTTGTAAAAACTCTTTGGATTCTCCTTAACTCCATTTGCCAAAGCTATCTCATGTCCCCTTTTTGCCCTCCTGATTTCCCTCTTTAGTATACTCCCACCGCCTTTATATTCTTCTAAGGATTCACTTGATCTATCTTGTCGATACCTGACATATACTTCCTTCTTTTTCTTAACCAAGCCCTCAATTTCTTTAGTCATCCAGCATACCCTCCAGCTCCCAGCCTTTCCTTTCACTCTAATAGAGACAACTGTCTCTGGACTCTTGTTACCTCATTTTTGAAGGCTTCCCATTTTCCAGCTGTCCCTTTACCTGTAAACATCTGCACCCAGTCAGCTTTCAAAAGTTCTTACCTAATACCGTCAAAATTAGCCTTCCTCCAATTTAGAACTTCAACTTTTAGATCTGCTCTGTCCTTTTCCATCAATATTTTAAAACTAATAGAATTATGGTCACTGGCCCCAAAGTGCTCCCCCACTGATACCTCAGTCACCTGCCCTGCCTTATTTCCCAAAAGTAGTTTTGCACCTTCTCTAGTAGGTACATCCACATATTGAATCAGAAAATTTTCTTATACACAATTAACAAATTCCTCTTCATCAAAACCCTTAACACTATGGCAGTCCCAGACTATGTTTGGAAAGTTAAAATCCCCTACCATAATAACCCTATTATTCTTAGGATAACTGAGATCTCCTTACAAATTTGTTTCTCAATTTCCCACTGACTATTAGGGGGTCTATAATACAATCCCAATAAGGTTATCATCCCTTTCTTATTTCTCAGTTCAACCCAAATAACTTCCCTGTATGTATTTCAGGGAATATCCTCCCTCAGTGCAACTATAATGCCATCCCTTATTAAAAACCCCACTCCGCCTCCTCTCTTGCCTCCCTTTCTGTCCTTCCTGTTGCATTTGTATCCTGGAACATTAAACTACCAGTCCTGTCCATCCAAGAGACACATTTCTGTAATTGTTATGATATCCCAATCCCATGTACCTAACCAGGCCCTGAGTTCATCTGCTTTCCCTGCTAGGCCTCTTGCATTGAAATAAACACAGTTTAATTTAATCAGTCCTGCTTTGCCTCTGCCTGCCCTGACTGTCTCGCTTCTTTTCTCAACTATACCAGTCTCAGATTGATCTCTTTCCTCACTGTTGCCCTAGGTCCCACACACCCACCTTTCTAGTTTAAATCCTCCTGAGCAGCTCTAGCAAATCTCCCTGCCAGTATATTAGTCCCCTTTCAATTCAAGTGCAATCCATCCTTCCTGTACAGGTCGTTTCTACCCCAGAAGAGATTCCATTGATCCAAAAATGTGAATCCTTCTCCCATACACCAGCTCTTCAGCCATGCATTCATCTGCTCTACTCCCTTATTCCTACTCTCATTAGCTCACAAGGTCATCAACAATTCAAAAATGAACCACCACTTCTTGCACTGATGCCCACATCACAACAGTCCATGTCCCACTATAGAGGAACAATTCATGAAATGACTGCTGACCTCTCATATTTGCTTTGCAACAGTTTGTCAATCTGAGGAATGATTGAAGGGCACAGGTCCAGTTTCCACAACGCTCTGAAACAAAAGATATGATATCAGTTGCTGCTGGGGGATCATTTTAGAGCATTTTATAAAAGATTAATTGATATCAAAGTGTCAATTCATTTGTTAAATACAGCTAGCAATCTTGAACCTCAGAAGAAACATCTCCTCCCAAATTTCAACATTGATGAAAATGTTACTGAATAACCCAATTGTTGTGGCTCCAATCCCTTCTTGAGGAGTATCTCAAAAATGTTATCTTCAGTCCTGAAAGAGGGGCCAGTGAAAAATGCAGGCTAAAGTACAGGAAAGCAAAGGGTTGAGGCATGGTTCATCTTTGAACATGATGCAGGGTCTTGAGCAATAATGTAGGTTGATCTCACACAAAGGGTCTTGAGGCATTTTATTTCCTTACTTAAACCATTCTAAAAATTTTGGAAGAACCAGTACAAGACAAAGAAATGGCTACATGAAGCATCTTGCTTTATGTAGGTTCTGCAACACATGGATAATGAATGGCTTATCTTTTCACAGTAGAGTTTGAGGTCAGTAGGTTTTGAAATTGCAGAAGATAGGAGAGATACTAAACAAGTATTTCACATCAGTATTTACTGTGGAAAAAGATATTAAAGCTAGGGAAATAAATATCGATGTCTTGAAAACAGTCCACATTATAGATGGTCTCAAAAAACAGAAGTGGATAATCTCCAGGATCCAATCAAGTGTATCCCAGGACGTTGTGGGAAGCTAGGGAAGAAATTGCAGACCTGTTGCAGAGATATTTGTGTCATCTACAGGTCACAGGTGAGGTGCCAGAACACCAGAGGGTAACTAATATTATGCTTTTGCGCAAGAAAGGCTGCAAGGACGAGCCAGGGAACTATAGACCAGTGAATCTGACATCAGTGGTGGATAAGTTGTTGGAAGGGATTCTGAGAGATGACACCAAAATTGGTGGTATAGTGGAATCTGAAGGAGGTTATCTAAGATCACAAAGGGATCATGATCAATTGAGCCTAAGGCCAAGGAGTGGTAGATTGAGTTTAAATTGGATAAACGGGAGATGTGGCATTTTGGTCAGATGAACAAGGGCAGGACTTACAAAATTAATGGTAGGGCCCTGGAGAGTGCTGCCGAACAGAGAGTCCTAAGGGTTCAGGTACATAGTCCTTTGAATGTTGTGCTGCAGATATATAGGGTGGTAAAGGCGGCATTTGGCATGGACGCTTACATCGTTCAGACCATCGAGTATAGGAGTGGAGTTGTTACGGTTGTACAGGACACTGACGAGGCCACATTTGGAGTACTGTGTACAGTTCTGGTGGCCATGCTACGGGTTAAATTGGAGACTGTGCAGAAAGGATTTACAAGGATGTTACTTGTGTGGATAAAATAGACATGGAGCAATGCTACCTCCTGTGGGGCACTCTAGGATAAGAGGTCATAGTCTTAGAATAAGGGGTAGCAAATTTAAAATGGTTGAGGAGAAACTACTTCTCCCGAATGGTTGTGAATCTGTGCAACTTGCTGCCCCAATATGTGGTGGATGCTGGGACAGTGAGTAAATTGAAGGAGGAGTTAAACAGATTATTAATTGGTAAGGAGTTGAAGGGATATGGAGAGAAGGCAGGAAAACGAGGGTGAGGAGCATATCAGCCATGATTGATTGGTGGAGCAGACTCAATGGGCCGAATGACCTCATTCTGCTCTTATATCTTCTGAACTTCAACTGAAGGGTTTGAATTATTAGGAGAAGCTGGATAGGCAGTGACTTTTTCACTGGAGCGTAGAGGTTGAGAGATGACCTTTTCGAGGTTTATAAAATCATAAGGTGAATAGCCAAGGTGTTTTCCCTCGAGTAGTGGAGTTCAAAACGAGAAAGCATAATTTTAAGGTGAGATTTAAAAGGGACCTGAAGAGCAACTTTTTGACACAAAGTGGTTAGTGTGTGGAATCAACTGCCAAAGGAAGTGGTAGATGAAGTACAGTTACAACATCTAAAAGATATTTGGACAAGTACATGAATAGGGAAGGTTTTAAGGGATATGGGCAAAATGCAGGCAAATTGGACTAGTTTAGATTGGGAAGCTTTGTCAGTATGGACAAGTAGGACAGAAGGGTCTGTTTCCATCCTATATGACTCTATAAAAGAGGAGAACAGAATAAATTCTCAGCTCTAAGTGCTGAAAACAGGTGATATAGCATCAGACCTGAATTCAACTTTCTGGCCATTGATATGGATAAGAGAAAGGCATAAAATTAAAGAAACACCAGAAAAGCTCTTGCACAAGGTGCATGGATCATGTTACTCTAGCAAGAATGCTTTCATCTTATTTGTTGCATGTAAATGACATTAGGAGCATTGGTCAGACAAGAGCCAATAATAATTAGCAGAGTTAGACTGCATGGGATGAATCATGATGTTATAAGGCGTTTGTCCATAACAATAGTCAATGAACAATCAATCTGTAAAATAAAGCAACCAGCAACATTTCAATTCTATTTTGCCCACCTCCAGATTTTTTAAAAGACTTATTCATGGGAAAGGGTTATTGCTGGCTGAGTCAGCATTTATTGCCCATTTCTGGTTGCTCTTGAGAAGGCAGTGGCGAGCCACGTTCCTAATCCATTGCAGCCCATATAATGTAGGCAGACCCACAATGCCATTAGGGTGGGAGTTGCAGGATTTTGACTCAGTGACACTCACATAACGACAATACAAAAATCTATCTTGAAGGCTCTAGATGTCCCAACAGATTCCTGGAAGGGTATATAATTCCAGATTTCTAATATCCTTCTCTTCCTGATTTTACTTTTGAATGGCTAAGCATTAATTTGAGCTTGGTTAGCTTGTATCAAATAATCCTTAAAAATGTAAACACAGTGGAACTACTGCAGACAACACTCCTTGACAAAACAAAGATTAGATAGCTTTTTAAGCAAGTACATACGGTTTGAGATTTATAATGTTCAGGATGTCCACAATAACTGCCAAGTCATTCATGGTCACTGCTGAGTCTATGGAGGTCTGCAATGAAGAGACAGGTGTTAAGAGTTTGCAGTCAGAAAATGACAGCAAGATCATATTGCTTTCAGAAGGTGTTTTTGAAAAAAGTGGCCTTGTCTCAGCTGAAGTAGAAACACTGCCTGTCAGTGTAATGGGTATTATGAACGATTCTGTCGAGCAAAAGTCAGATTTAATCAGCCCAAATTTCAGTCTTCAAACTGGAAAGGCTCAATTATAAGATAATCTTTTAAAACTATAGCAAGCGAAGCTGTACCACTTTAAAAATACCACCCCTATCTTCAGTGGAGGGCAAAGAGCAACAGGAATATAACTGCACAGCAATAGTACCTTTCAGAATTCCTTGTTTATAAAACCACAAAACAAATAAACTAGGATGTTTAAAGGCTGGAGTGAAACCAATAACAATAATTGGGAGAAAGTGAGGAATTCTCTCACCCATGGCTTCCAGTGGGAACTGCAAGCAATGAATCTCCCACAGTGCCATCATTCTCACTTGCCATATCACAGAACAGCTACAGCACAAGGAGGGCACTTGATTCGCTCTGTCTATGCTAATTCTCTGTCAATTAGCTAGTCCCACACTCCTGCTTATTTCCTCATTGCTCTAAAGGTGTTTTCTAATTCCCATCGGAAAGCCACAATTGAATGAATGGGGTTATATTCCCTGGGGTAGGGGTTGGGGAGTCAGAACTAGATCATATTAGGGTGAGAGAGAAAAGATTTAAAAGTGAGCTAAGGGGCAACTTTTTCACGCAGAGGGTGGTGAGTGTATGGAATGAGCTGCCAGAGGAAGTGGTGGAGGCTGGTACAATTACAACATTTAAAAGGCATCTGCATGGGTATATGAATAGGAAAGGTTTAAAGGGATATGGGGCAAGTGTTAGCAAAGGAGACTAGATTAATTTAGGATGCCTGGTTGGCATGGACACGTTGGACCAAGGGGTCTGTTTCCATGCTATGACTCTATAACACCATCAGCTTCTCCAATATATCTACCTAACTCAAGTCCCCCATCCATATAATCAGTCATCTAAATCTTTTGTACACTATTTTTAAAGCTGCCTGTAATATCCAGAAGTGCACACAATACTCCAAATGAGGCTTAAGCAATGTTTCAGAAAGGTTGATCGTAATCTCCTTGCTTTTGTACTCCATGTATCTATTTATAAAGCATAGTATCTCATAAGCCTTATTAACTGCTGTCTCAACTGGTCCTGCTGCTTTCAATGATTTACACACACAAATCACACATCAGTTTTAGAATTCAGCTTCATTCCTCTTACCATTATGACACTGTACATTTCCCTGCATTAAACTTCAGCTGTCATATTGTCCACACAGACAATTTCCCTGTCCTTGTCCCTTTGAATTTATTATTCTCCCCTCAGTAAAATTCCTCCAGGCTTTGCACCATCTGAACATTTTGAAATCATGTCCTGTCGACCTCAGTTAATGTCTTTAATACAGACCAAGGAAAGCAGTTCTACCACTGAGAAATCCCAATAAATACCCTTCTCCAGTTGTTTTGTGATTCAGCCACTTTGTACCTATGCTCACACTGTTCCTTTTATTCCAGTGGTTTTAACATTGTTGATAACCTTGTAAACTGGCACTTTATCAAACATACATGTTTGTTGGGTGTGAATCCAAATCCGTTCTAAAATCTAATAGCTGAAATTTCACTCCACCTGGTATTAGTTATGCCACCCCTCTCTCTTAGATTAAATTCCCTACAATATGGAAACAGGCCTTGCGGCCCAACAAGTCTACACTGACCCTCTGAAGAATAACCCACCCAGACCCATTCCCCTACCCTATATTCACCCTGACTAATGCACCTAACACTATGGACAACTGATGGCCAATTCACCCGACCAGAACATCTCTTGCACTTCATCCAAATAATTCTAAAACTCCTTTGAGATTTCTGATGACCAAAACTTATATTTGTGTAAATGCAATAATATTTCACATATTTCTCTAAAACTAATCTACTACTAATTCAACGTTATAATCATTACCCACCTAGCCTATACATCCCTGGACATTATAGGCAATTTAGCATGGACCATTCACCTCAGCTGCACATCTGTGGACTGTGGGGGGGAAACCGGAGCACCTGGAGGAAATGGAGTCACTGGTTTTATGGACCAGGCCAGACCCCCTCAAAACATTTCAAGAAGGAAGCCAAACCCCAATGTTTCTAGTTGTTTTAAACAGGTACAAGTGGATATTCCAGGAGTGATGCAGCTGGTTTTAAACAATGCAATTTATTTAAACAGTACCAAATGAAACTCTAACAAAAGAGAACAGAATACAGAATAACTTACTATCTGAAAGCCCAACAGATCATCCCAACTTAATGATGCAGTTCCAACTGCCTGCAACAGTCCACATAAACAGCCTCTTGGCAAAAAAAAAGGTAAAATCAGACACAGGTTCTTACAGGAGAGAGAGATGGCAGAGATTTAGCATGGAACTTCCTTCCACTGTCGCTGTTTCTTTGGATTCCCCAGCTTAAACTGACCAACAGCTCTGAATAGCCAGACTGCTAAAAACTAAACCAAAACCAGAGTAAGCTGAGCTGGGAGAACAGGCCATTCCCCTTTCATTGTAAGAGTGTTTTTTTACAATGTACAAGCTTCTTCAAGTAGATCTCTGTCCTAAATCTATCACCCCTCAATTTAAAATTATGTATCCTCGTGGTAGCCTTCATCATGAGGAAAAAGGCTCTCACTATCCACCCTATCTAACCCCCTGGTTATCTTATGCATCTCAATTAAATCACCTCTCAACCTCCTTCTGTCCAATGAAAAGTCTTAGTTCCCTCAGCCTTTCCTTCTAAGACCTTCCTTCCATACCAGGCAACATCCAAGTAAATCTCCTCTGAACTCTTTCGAAAGCTTCTACATCCTTCTTATAATGCGGTGATCAGAACTGCATGCAATACTCCAGGTGCAGCCTTACTAGTGTCTTGTACAGCTGAAGCATGACCTCATGGCTCAAACTCAATTCCTCCTAACACCCCATGTGCCATCTTAACAATCCTATCAATCTGGGTATCAACTTTCAGGGACTTATGCACCTGGACACCGAGATCGCTCTGCTCATCTACACTACCGAGAATTTTATCATTAGCCTAGTACTCTGCATCCCTGTTACTTCTTCCGAAGTGAACTACCTCACAGTTATCCGCATTAAACTCCATTTGCCACTTCTCAGCTCAGCTCTACATCTTATCTGTGCCCCTCTTAGCCCACAACATCCTTCAGCACTATCCACAACTCTGCCTACCTTACTGTCATCTGCAAATTTACTAACCCATTCTTCTACGCCCACCTCCAGATCATTTATAAAAATGACAAGCAGCAGATGCCCCAAAACAGATCCTTGTCGCATACCACTGGTATTTAAGCTCCAGGATGAACATTTGCCATCAACCACTACCTATCTTCTTTCAGCTAGCCAATTTCTGACCCAAACCACTAAATCACTTTCAATCCCGAAACTCCTTATTTTGTGCAACAGCCTATCAAGGTGAACCTTATCAAACGCCTTACTGAGGTCCAAATATACAACAACCACCTTACCTTCATCCACCTGTTTGTCACCTTCCTGAAGAACTCAATAAGGTTAGTGAGGCACAACCTACCCTTCACAAAACCGTGTTGACTATCCCTACTCAATCAAATTATTCCTTTCCAGATGATTATAAATCCTTTCTTATAACCTTTTCCAACACCTTACCCACAACCAAAGTAAGGCTCACTGGCCTATAATTACCAGGGTTGTCTCGACTCCCCTTCTTAAACAAGGGGACAACATTTACTATCCTCCAGTCTTCTGGCACTATGCCTCTAGACAATGATGACATAAAGAACGAAGCCAAAGGCTCTGCAATCTCCTCCCTGGCTTGCCAGAGAATCAGAGGATAAATCCCATCCAGCCCCAGGGTCTTATCTATTTTCAGATCTTCCAAAATTGCTAAAACCTTCTCTTGGTCAACCTCAATCCCATCCAATCTTGTTGCCTATATCTCCATATTATCACTAACACTGCCCTTTTCCAATGTGAATACTGACAAAAAGTATTCATTAAGCACTTCCCCATGTCCTCAGATTCCACACACAACTTTCCACTACTATCTTTGATTGACCCTCATCTTACACTAGTCATTCTTTTATTCCTGATACAGAGGAACCTCGATTATCCGAATACCAATTATCTGAAAATCGGATTATCCAAAGGAGATCTCCAGGTCCCGCTGGAAACATTACATCAAAGACATGTTTCCAACAGTGATCGCGTCTTTTGTTTAGTGATTAAACAGGCACCATCTCCAAATGACGGACTGCCAGCCCTCTCTCTCTCCCCACACTTTCCCTGGAGTTCTATACAGGGGTGTACCCTAAACCCTCCCTCCCCAGATAATCTCTCCAACATTGTCTTGTACAGGGCAAACGTGGAACCTGTCAAAAAGTTGCAGTCAAAAGTTGTGTGGGTGGCTGTGTATGTGTTTGTGTGCTATTTGGAGACTTACCCCACAAAAGCAGCAGCAGCAGCTGCAGTCTTGGTGTTGGCGTACAGTCCAGCTATAGAGAACTCCCAACAAGGTGACCTCTTCTTTCCTGTTTCTAACCTCAGCCTAAACTACCTCAGTGGATGAGTCCTTAAATGTTATCTCAGCTGCTGGAATATTACCCTTGATTAACAATGCCATACACCTGCCTCTTTTAACATCTTGTCTGTTCTTGCTGAAACATCGAAATCCCGGAATCTGTAACAACCATTCCTGTCCCTCCTCTAGCCATGTTTCTGAAATGGCCACTACATCGAAATCCCAGGTACCAACCCATGCTCAAGTTCACCCGCCTTATTCCAGATGCTCCTGGCATTGAAGTACACACATTTCAAACCAACATCCTGATTGCCAGTGCCCTCTAGTGATCTTGTAAACCTAGCCTTGACCTCACTAACCTCAACCTCGTGTACACTGGAATTACAATTCAGGTCCTCTATCCCCCTGCTGCATTAGTTTAAACGCCACACCACCATACCCCAAAGAGCATTAGGAAATTTCCCTCTCAGAATACTGGTACCTCTCTGGTTCAGGTGAAGACCATCTGGTTTGTAGAGGCCCCACCTTCCCCAGAAAAAGCTCCAACTTTCCAAGAATCCAAAACCTTGCCTCCTGCACCATCCCTGCAGCCACGTGTTCAGCTCCACGCCCTCCCTGTTCCTCGCTTCACTAGCACGTGGCATGGGGAACAAACCAGGAATGATAACTCTAATTGTTCTCACTCTAAGCTTCCACCCTAGCTCCCTGAATTTCTATTTTAAATCTCCATCTTTCTTCCCACCTATGTCGTTGGTGCCTTTGTGGACCACGACTTGGGGCTGCTCTCCCTCCCCCTCAAGGATCCCAAAAACATGATCAGAGACATCACTAACCCTGGCACCTGGAAGGCAACACCAATTGTGAGTTTCTCTCGTTCCCACAAAACCTCCTATCTGTCCCCCTAACTATGGAGTTCCCAATGACTTAAGGCTCTGCTCCTCTTCCCGCTTCCCCTCTGAGCAGAGACAGACTCTGAGCCAGAGATCTGTGCCCCATTGCTTACCCCAGTAAGTCATTCCCCCCCAACCTCACCAACAGTATACAAAACGGTATACTTGTTGTTGAGGGGAACCACCACAGGAGATTCCTGCACTATCTGCCGGTTCCCTTTCCAACCCCTGACGGTAACCCATCTACCTTGTTCAAGTGGCTGTGGAGTAACTACCTCCCTGTAGTTCCTCTCAATAACCCCCTCCGCCTCCTGAGCAATCCGAAGTTCATCCAGCTCCAGTTCCCTATTCATGAGGAGCTGGAGTTGGGTGCATTTCCCACAAAAGAAGTCAGCAGGGACACTAGAGGTGACCTTTACTTCCCACAAACATAACAGGAGCATTCCACTGCCCTAACCTCATTCCTGCTATTCTAAATTCCCAAATAGACTGCCAGAAAAAAAAACAAATGAAACATGAAAGAAAACGCTTGTCACCTTACCAACTGACACACAGAACTTTTTTGTTTGGTTAGAGGATACTGGCAGGTATCTTTATCCAAAACAGTGAAGATAATTTTGGCTTTTGTAACGCAAAATGGACTATATCAATTTAAAGTCATGCCATTAGATATGAAAAAGGTGCCAGCCACATTTCAGAGACTAATCAATAAGGTCATTTTCAGATTAACTAATTCTGTAGTTTGTATTGATGACCTGGTGATTTTTAGTCACACATGGAATGAACACGTGCAACATTTGTCAGAATTGTTCGATCGACTTTGGGAGGCAGGCTTGGTGATGAACCTGGCTAAGGGTAAATTTGCCAAAGCCCAAGTCACCTTCCTGGGCCTTGTTATTGGACATGGACAAATGGCCCCATGGAATGCAAAAACAAAGATAACTGGGGAGTTTCCCATACCATCGGCCAAAAGAGCAGCATAGTAGCGCCTCGACATACGAACGACCCCGTTCACAAACAAATCAGTTTACGAACAGGATTGTACGTAAAATTTTGCTTCAATGTATGTACGAAATTCAAGGTACGAACGACGGTACGAACGCAAAAAGCCTGTGTGCAACCCGTTTCATTGTTCTGCTTTGCTACACGCTTGTTGAACACAAAAGCTCTCGGGCCCCGCACGATCTCATTCAGTTCATCTTTGGCGCGTGCGCTGTGAACAGCCGTCCAAGCATTCTTACGCTATCCGAACAATGGGAAAAATAGATTCAGTTCGCGAACTGGGTCCCGGAATGGATTAAGTTCGTAAGTCGAAGCGCTACTGTACTACAATTCCTGGGACTGAAGATTTTTTGGAAATTTGCACCAAATTTTAGCAGTGCGGCTGCTACACTCACTGAATTTCTGAAGAAAAGTAAGAGGTTTCGAAATGTCAGAAGGCATTTGACAGCCTGAAAGCTGTGTTAACTACTGCCCCAGTATTAGCCACACCTAATTACGCAAAGCCATTCAAGGAGGCTATCGATGCAAATGATGTGGATGTTGGTGCTGCGCTCTTACAGGAAACTGACAGGATGTTAGAAAGAGCTATTCAGCATTTCTCCACGAAATTGAACATTCAACAGCAGAAATATTCGACAGTTGAGAAGGAGACTTTGAGCTTGGTGGTAGCATTACAACATTTCAATGTTTATGTTCCCAGTAATGTATCTGAGACAAATCATACACACTGATCATGACCCAATGAAGTTTGTGGAGAAATTCAAGGACAAAATTCCAGACTGTTTAGGTGGGGCTTATTGTTACAGCCATTCAATTTGAAAACTGTGCACATGGCAGGATGAGGAAACATGATTGCCAATGCATTGTCAAGATTTGGCTGAGAAATGGAGGCATTCGGTGACAGGAGTAAACAGACTGAAATAGAATGTAGTAGTGCATGTTTGCATATTTATAGTCAATGTAAATGTATATATATGTGTGTTGTAGTGTACAAATATGTAAGATTAAGGGGTTTTAATATGAAACCATTCCTTTGAATATTGATGATTTGTTTTTTAAGGGGGGGGTAGGGGGAGGGTGTGATGATGCTCTTCCTTTAACAAGGTTGTGTTGTCCTTGGTTCTTTTTAAAAGGGTTATTTCAGGCACAGATGCCGAAATGGCTGGGTTTTTCTACTTGAAGAAGCTTGTACATTGTAAAAAAACACTCTTACTATGAAAGGGGAATGGCCTGTTCTCCCAGCTCAGCTTACTCTGGTTTTGGTTTAGTTTTTAGCAGTTGGCATTCAGAGCTGCTGCTCAGTTTAAGCTGGGGAATCCAAAGAAACAGCTACAGTGGAAGGAAGTTCCATGCTAAATCTCTGCCATCTCTCTCTCCTGTAAGAACCTTTGTCTGATTTTACCTTTTTTTTTGCCAAGAGGCTGTTTATGTGGACTGTTGCAGGCAGTTGGACTGCATCATTAAGTTGGGATGATCTGTTGGGCTTTCAGATAGTAAGTTATTCTGTATTCTGTTCTCTTTTGTTAGAGTTTCATTTGGTACTGTGTAAATAAATTGCATTGTTTAAAACCAGCTGCATCACTCCTGGAATATCCACTTGTACCTGTTTAAAACAACTAGAAACATTGGGGTTTGGTCTTCCTTCTTGAAATGTTTTGAGGGGGTCTGGTCTGGTCCATAAAACCAGTGACTCCATTTCCTCCAGGTGCTCTAGTTTCCTCCCACAGTCCAAAGATGTGCAGGCGAGGTGGATTGCCATAGTAAATTGCCTATAATGTTCAGGGATGTATAGACTAGGTGGGTTAACCGTGGAAAATGCAGGGTTACAGCGTTAGGATCCTCTTCAGAGGATCGGTGCGGCCTCTATGGGTTGAATGACCTGCTTCTCCATGGTAGGGATTCTATGAGGTCATAAGTCAATCCAACCATAAAGGGACGCATAAACAAAATCTAGGTTAAATCTGGTGAACTGCAAAGTAAACAAAGATTATTGGCACATGCATATATCAATGGCATCTAGGCTGCCGCTGCACCATGGAAGTCCCTGGTAGGAATCAGCTAACAAAGTAGAAAACCAAATGTTTATTGGACCACTGTACCAACGAACAATCCCAGCAAACTGTGGAAGAGAATAGGTGGGGGAGAAGAGAAAAATTAATTTGTGATGCTCCAGGTTATACATTCATTATTACTCCATTCTTCAGGCATATATGTAACATGAGAAGTTAAGAATCTGACCTTGACATCACCAGTGGTCCACACAGCTCTCACAGTGTCTAGGTTCTTAAATCGACTTGTTAATACCACGCACATAGTGTCATGCCCTTTCCGGATTTGGCTCACAGCATCTTCATCACTCAAATCAGCCAGTTTATTATTCTGAGGCTTAAGAAATATGATACAATTAAAAGACAAATTATCCTAAAAATTTGATACTCAAAGATTTCATTATTTTCTTGAGGGTTCTTGTGGTGCATGGTAGTGCCCAGAACTCCTGGGTTTAGAGTTATGTTAGATCAAGTCTGAACAGGTTGATTTGAATAACTATAAATCAGAATAAGTTATGGGATAAAATGCATTTAAATAAAACAAAGAACTGTGGATGCTAGAAATTGCAAACAAAAACATAAGTTACTGGAGAAATTCAGCAGATCTGGCATCTTCACCTGCTCCAACAATGCTGTCAGACTTGCTGAGTTTCTCCAGCAATTTCTGTTTTTGAAATCAGACACTTGATTTGCCAGATCAACAGAAACGACTGGTGCAGGTTTTTTTTATTAGATTAGATTACATTACAGATTAGATTAGATTACATTACAGTGTGGAAACAGGCCCTTCGGCCCAACAAGTCCACACCGACCCGCCGAAGCGCAACCCACCCATACCCCTACATTTACCCCTATACCTAACATTACGGGCAATTTTAGTATGGCCAATTCACCTAACCCTGCACATTTTTTGGACTGTGGGAGGAAACCGGAGCACCCGGAGGAAACCCACACAGACACGGGGAGAACGTGCAAACTCCACACAGTCAGTCGCCTGAGGCGGGAATTGAACCCGGGTCTTTGGCGCTGTGAGGCAGCAGTGCTAACCACTGTGCCACCGTGCCGCCCACAGTTTCTCCAATCATAATTTACAACAATTACCAAATAACAAAACTACCAACTGCAGAGTGTACAAGAGAAAACCTGGGAAAGTAGCCCTTATAAAAACATGCATTATGTAGTCCTGTGACTCTTGCTCTGCAAGTTACAACTCAGATTGTTATCTAAGGGAGGAAACAACAATCACCGCACTTCAAAAGCAATTCCAGGCAAGGCACTAAGATTTTCAAATGTGATAAGAAACAATGCTTGTGTGCAGTTTCATATTATTCAAAGCTTGTAAACACTAAGAATACATTACCTAGCAGCACAAAGGTTTTCAGGAATTGGGAGCTTCCTTCATGAACAGGATACAATTGTAAAGATCTACTCAGGGTCTCAGTCACCATTTTTATTCTTCATTTATTTGAGGTTTTTATCCAGATAGTCTTTAATCAATCAGCCTTGATTGATGCAAATTAATACACACAGCCTGCAAGCTACTATCAGTGAACAGATCCAAGCAGTAAGGGTTTTAAAAAAAAGTCTCACTGGGCCAAAGCCCCGCAAACCAATTACTGAATATTGATCAGAAGGAAGAGTTTATTTCAAGCATCGCATCCAGAAAGTTAGAATCAATTGTAATATTACCAAGAGTTTGCACTGAACAGAAAACCTGCAACTACAATGAAAATTTAAATTAACTGAAGGGAAATTGCTAAACACCACTTACTGGGAGAAAGTCTGCCACCTTCAATCCAATGGGCTCATTTTTAGCAATTGGGATTATCGGTGCTTCAGGCTGATTGATGGGAGTGGAGGCCACTGTTGGGGAAAAGTTCAGCTGTTCTGCCTGAAAGAAAACATTTTCAAAGATGGATTGCGATTGCTCCATACTTTTCCTCATAATGACATATGTCATTTATTGATGCCATAATTTCAAACAGCACCTATTCCACATTTCAAGTATGCCAACCAAATGTCACAAGAAATCTAGAAGATCCCTTGAAATAATAAGCTGTATAAATTTACTTGGAAGAACCACATATGGCCATTATTCTTTAATTCTAAGAAATGCGAAAGTTCCCAAAGCTAAAAGCAAAATTCAATTATTTCTGACAAATATTGAACCAATACCATTACGAAAACAGCAAGAACTTTCATACCACCTAAGACTATAAATAATATCCCAAAGCATTTCAGAGGCATTTTTTTTTCAAAATGGAGACAGGTAAGGAAGGTGATACTGGGAAGGGTGACTTAATGTTTGCTCAATGGTGGATTACCTTACCTTTGATTCTCACTGCAAATATAGCAAAGTATTCAAAGTTTGTGAGAAGATTTGTAGCTCGGGTGCTCATTGTTGTAGTTCTGTTCGTCGCGCTGGGAATTTGTGTTGCAGATGTTTCGTCCCCTGTCTAGGTGACATCCTCAGTGCTTGGGAGCCTCCTGTGAAGCGCTTCTGTGATCTTTTCTTCGGCATTTGTAATGGTTTGAATCTGCAGCTTCTGGTTGTCAGTTCCAGCTGTCCGCTGCAGTGGTCGGTATATTGGGTCCAGGTCAATGTGCTTATTGATTGAATCTGTAGATGAATGCCATGCCTCGAGGAATTCCCTGGCTGTTCTCTGTTTGGCTTGTCCTATAATAGTAGTGTTGTCCCAGTCAAACTCATGTTGCTTGTNNCGGATCGTTAGCTGTCTTCCTGTTTGGCCTATGTAATGTTTTGTGCAGTCCTTGCATGGGACTTTGTACACTACATTGGTTTTGCTCATGCTGGGTATCGGGTCCTTCGTTCTGGTGAGTTGTTGTCTGAGAGTGGCAGTTGGTTTGTGTGCTGTTATGAGTCCTAGTGGTAGCAAAGTATCCTTTCAATGCACAATGTAAGCATTTTATATTCTGTTTTCCACTACTTCCTTAATCTGTTTTTCCATCAGATACGCCTGAACATCGTTAAAGAGTTTTTAGAATCATTACCAGCACAAGACTATTCAGCCCATCAAGCTCATTCTCGTGTCCTGTACTGCAAACCAGTCAGTCCAAATCCCCTAACATTTTCCATCACTGTAGCCTTGCAAGTTTATTTCTCTCAATGGCCATCTGATTTCCATGTGATATCAGTAATCACCCTCTTCTTCCATCACGCTCATAGGCAGTGAGATCCAGTTCAGCACTATCCACTATATAAAAACATTTTCTTTAAAACTCCTTCAACATCTCTTGCTCAAAACAAAATGCTACTCCCAAATCCTTGTACTATCAACTCATGCAAATATAAATTTGATCAGCAAAAGTAGATCTGTCGACTGATTACATGTTTTAGCACTATGTTGAACAGTAAGAAAAATGGGTGCCCAGAAATTTAATATCAGTACATCTTTCGCTCAAAAACTTTCAAACTACTCAACTTGAAAATGCATAGCAAATTTGGGCAACATCTGTAGCTCTAAGTATCACTATTTCCACAGCCCTCAATAATAGACAGGAAGCTTATCAGTTCACCTCTCTGGCGTGAAGCCTTAAATCGTTTAATTTACTCAGTAACAAACTAATGCTGTCAAGTTCACACACCCTTTTTATCTTTCCTTGCAATTATTTTTTTCTTGATATAACAATGCTTTCACTGGGGTGAGTTTTTGCTGTTTCTCCCTGCTGGTCTAGTGGTTAGGATTCAGCGCTTCCACCGCTGCAGCCCAGGTTCAATTCCCGGTCAGGGAACGTCTCTTTAAGTGAGAGCAGAGTGGCGCAGCGGGAGCGTGCTGGGCCCATAACCCAGAGGTCGATGGATCGAAACCATCCTCTGCTATTGCTCCATGTCTCTTTGAGCAGCTTTCCTTTTACTTCAATAAGGCGTTAGACAAGGTTTCCAATGAGAGACTGGTTAGCAAGGTTAGATCTCATGGAATACAGGGAGAACTAACCATTTGGATAAAGAACTAGCTCAAAGATAGAAGACAGAGGGTGGTGGTAGAGGGTTGTTTTTCAGACTGGATGCCTGTGACCAGTGGAGTGCCACAAAGATTGGTGCTGGGTCCTCTACTTTTTGTCATTTACATAAATGATTTGGATGCGAGCATAAGAGGTACAGATGGTAAGTTTGCAGATGACACCAACATTGGAGGTGTAAGCGGACAGTGAAGGTTACTTCAGATTACAACAGGATCTTGACCAGATGGACCAATGGGCTGAGAAGTGGCAGATAGAGTTTAATTCAGGTAAATGCAAGGTGCTGCATTTTGGGAAAGCAAACCTTAGCAGGACTTATACACTTAATGGTAAGGTCCTAGGGAGTGTTGCTGAACAAAGAAACCTTGGAGTGCAGGTTCATAGCTCCTTGAAAGTGGAGTTGCAGGTAGATAGGATAGTGAAGGCCGTGTTTGGTATGCTTTCTTTTATTCGTCAGAGTATTGAGTACAGGAATTGGGACATCATGTTGCGGCTATACAGGACATTGGTTAGGCCACTGTTGGAATATTGTGTGCAATTCTGGTTTCCTTTCTATCGAAAAGATGTTGTGAAACTTGAAAGGATTCAGAAAAGATTTACAAGGATGTTGCCAGGGTTGGAGGATTTGAGTTATAGGGAGAGGCTGTTTTCCCTGGAGCGTCGGAGGCTGAGGAGTGACCTTATAGAGGTTTACAAAATTATGAGGGGC
>NC_057726.1:60569847-60576493 GCF_004010195.1 Chiloscyllium plagiosum
GGGGAGGTGTGGGCACAAGTTTTGCATTTTTTGCGGTTGCAGGGGAAGGTGCCGTGAGTGGAGGTTGGGTTGGTGGGGAGTGTGGATCTGACAAGGGAGTCGCGGAGGGAGTGGTCTTTCCGGAACGCTGATAGGGGTGGAGAGGGAAACCACCACCAAGAATATGTTTCCCTCCCCACCCCTATCAGTGCATCTGCAGTCCTCACTTTCTCCAATCCACTTGGGTGGTAATTTTAAGGGATCTATGTACCTGCACACCAAGATCCGGCTGTTCTTCCACACTGCCAAGAATCCTGTCTTTAATCCTGTACTCAACTTTCAAGTTCGACCTTCCAAAATGCATCACTTCGCATTTATCCAGGTTGAACTCCATCTGCCACCTCTCAGCCCATCTCTGCATCCTATCAATGTCACGCTGCAGCGTACACTGCCAACGACACTCTGCAAGTTTGTGTCGTCTGCAAACGTGCTAACCCATCCTTCAATCTCCTCATCCAAGTCATTAATAAAAATTACAAAGAGTAGAGGCCCAAGAACAGAGCCCTGTGGAAAACCACTCACCACTGACTTCCAGGCAGAATACTTTCCTTCCACTATCACTCGCTGTCTTCTGTCGACCAGCCAATTCTGTATCCAGACAGCTAAATTTCCCTGTATCCCATTCCTCCTGACCTTCTGAACGAGCCTACCATGGCGATCCTCATCAAATGCCTTGCTGAAGTCCAAATACACCACATCCACCACTCGACCCTCATCAATTTGTCTAGTAACATCCTCAAAGAACTCAATAAGATTTGTGAGGCATGACCTGCCCCTCACAAAGCCGTGTTGTCTGCATTTAATCAAGCCATGCTCTTCCAGATGGTCATAAATCCTATCCCTCAGAATCCTTTCTAACACCTTGCAGACGACAGACGTGAGGCTGACTGGTCTGAAATTGCCAGGGATTTCCCTATATCCTTTCTTGAAGAGAGGAATTACACTTGACGTCCTCCAGTCCCCAGGTATGACTCCGGTGGAGAGCGAGGATGCAAAGATCTTCGCAAGCGGCGAAGCAATCACATTTCTCACCTCCCAAAGCAGCAGAGGACAAATCTGGTCTGGCCCTGGCGACTTGTCAATCTTAATGTTTGTCAAAATTTTCAGCACATCAGCTTCCTCAATCTCTATCCATTCCAGTATGCTTATCTGTAAGTGATCATAATTCTACTAGTTTTAAAATAGTTATGAAAAGGATAGAACTGATCGAAAAGTTAAAGATTAAACTGGAGTAAGGCCAATTTTGACAGTATTAAGCGGGAACTTTATAAGTTGATTGAGGAGGCTATTTGCAGTTAAGGGGACAGTTGGGACATGGGAGACCTTAAACAACGAGATAACAAGAGTTCAGAGACACTACGTTTTTATTAATGTGAAAGGGAAGACTGGTAGATGTAGGGAATGCTGGGTGTCTCGAGAAATTGAAAAAGGGGGAATATATCAGGTATAGACAACTGGGATCAAGTGAATCCCGAGAAGAGAAAAAGGGAAGTCGGAGTATACTCAAGGGGAATATTGGGAGGGAAGAAAAGGAGACATCAGATAGCTTTGGCAAATAGAGTTAAGGAGAATCCAAAGAAATTATATAAATACATTAAGGACAAAAAAGTAACTAGGGACAGAAGAGGACCCCTTAAAGATCAATGTGGCCGTTTATGTGTGAAACACAGAAGATGGAAGAGATACTCAACGTATAATTACAACGGAGAAGGCAATGTCTTGAAGTGTTCATTTTCCAGAAGAGGTGGTACTGTAGGTCTTAAAATTCACAAAGCTAGATAAATCCCTGGGATCAGATCAGGTGTTTCCCAGAACTTTATGGGAAGCTCGAGAAAAAGCTAATGGGTCACTTGCTGAGATATTTGTATCATCGATAGCTCCATGAGCTTCAGTGTTAATTCAGTTACTACAACAATCTTCACTAGCAATTTCAAATAGAGGTGCTGCTCCTGATGACTGATGCAGTGAGATGCCCAGAATTTGTGTTACAAAAACCTAGACTATTACCCGATCCTAACATTTCTGTCACTTTACCTGTAGCAATGGTTTCTGTGACAGTGTCTCAGTGTTTCAACTGGAAGACAAACATTTTCTTATTTTCAAGGCAAATGTAAAGTGTCCCAGATGAAATGCAACTGGTCAAACTATTCGATGTTAAACACAGTAGTTAAAATATAACTAAAGAACAAAGAGTTTAAAATAACATAACTCTATTGGAAAACTTAACACAGAATAACACACACAGTAACTATTACTAATTAACTGTTCCAATACAGTAACATCCCATAAACACTCCCCTTCAAAAAGGAAAATTGACAGATTCACATGCAGTTCTCCAATTCAGGAGAAAAAAACATCAAGTAAAGGTCAGAGAGAATAGCAGTCAAGAAGCATTCACTGAAGCTTCCAACTCTGTTGAGACCTCAATAGCTTCTGTTTAAAGCTAAAACTAAAAACAAAAAACAATCTAGAAAGCTTGGTTTGAGAGAGCTGGTCATACCCAGACTGTTTCCATTGTTTCCACCTTAAAACCAGAGGCCTCATAAGCTGCTTACTTTCTTAGACAGTTCAACACTTTTGCCTTACAACCTCCCTTCAAAAAGAAACCAGGACAAAATAACCTCTTAAAAGCCACATCTTCGCCATAGTTACATATAGTATGAATAAACACTGTTCATAAAAGCTTGTTGTGAACATTATAAAATTCACCCTGTATAAAAATCACACACAACTTCTAGACAGCTGGGATGCAATCCAATCTCAATATTTAGATCCAATGTTACATTAGGGTAAGATGAAATTTTTAAAAACGTTCAGTTTCAGTCAATACTACTTTTATAGTGCTATACCAAGACTATTACTTGACAGCAAAACAAAATCATTGTAGCTCACCTTGGCAAATGTGGGAATATATCCTTTACTGTTGTTAGGTTTTGGCACAGGTGTTCTAAACTTCAACCAGAGAAGACAAAGACACAGCTGTCAACACTCTGCATTAAGCATGCAACCAAAAAAATCAAGTTGCCAGCACCTAAGGAAATCCACAAATGTTTTCCAAAAATGCAATCACTACTGAAAATGCAACATCCTGTAACTAGGATAGGAGAAATTTTTGAAACCCTCAGACTAGGGTTAAGTGATGTGACCAATTCTAATCCCGACACTGCAAGTATCTAAATTGATAACTTCTGAATAGAAGCTATATTCAAGTCAAATTATTAACTGTTCCTCTGTCCGCAGTCACAGCCAAACCTGATGAGTGTTTCCAGCACTTTGTTTTCATTCTTATATTAATTGCTCTGGTCCAACTTCACAAGGAAATGAAGTAGTTTAGCATGCTACTGTTCCAAGCATGTCATGGTACAATCAGATTGCAAGACATTTGCTGGATTATTTTAAACAAAATATGCATACAATTTGGTCAAAATGGGCTTGTTATGCAGTGAAGTAGTATCCCTACTTATAAGCCAGAAGGTCTGGGTTCACGTTCCACCTGCCCAGGGGCGCATCATAACATAGAAACTAGGAGCAGGGCTAGGTCATCCGGTCCTTCGAGCCTGCTCCACTATTCAAGCTGATTATGGCTCTTCCTCGAACTCAGTGCTACATTTCCACTTTTGCTCCATACCCCTTAAAATAACTACAATCAGGTCAATATCTGACATTACATGGAAAGGTTATACGTTTAGCAGCAAATAGGAATGCCACTTCTCCACTAGCTCAGTGGATACATTCATCATGTGATGTGGTACCAACCCAAACAGACCAGAAGGCACAGGTTTGATTCTTGACCTGGACAGTGTTAGGCCATATCATTTGGGGAAACTACAGATCGCTTTCAATGTTCATGCGCTTGAAGATTGAGAAGTTAAAAGAGCCTGCCACTCAATTACCTCTGTTCTAAATTTATATATATATATATTGGACTAATTACATATAGTAAAACAAGTTAGCCCCACTTGGTCTCCAAGTTCCTGCATTGAGAAGGATTGAATTTATTGGCAGCTACTGGCTGCCCAAGGATCTATACTAAGTAAAGAATCAAAGCCTTTGGAAAACAGAAGGAAACAAAAAGCAAAATGATTACTTGATAAGATATTCTGCATATGTACCAGCTTTAAACAATTAACAACTAAGACAAAGGAAAAATACCTGAATGCAGGAAAGCTGCAGTAAAAGCAAAACCTGCTGGAAATACTTAACAGGTCTGGCAGCTTGTGTGGAAACAATTAGTTTTTATTGTCTGATTTATGATAAAGATTTTCCACAGATTGCATTACTAACCTGCATTCTTTGCAGCACAGGAGAATGCACTTCTGTTGGAGCAATCACTTTCTCAGCTTCTTTCACTGCAACAGTATCTACACAAAACATTAATATGTAAAGTCCAGCACCAAAGTAAAGAGCATTAACCACTGTTCAGTGAGTGCTAATAAAAATACTTCATGCACCAATGTACAGAATTTCCGCCGAAACAGTTTCATATTTGCAGTTCGTTACTCAGCATCGACCCAGAATGAAAAGATGGAATTCAAAGTATCACCTGAAAAAGGGAGTTAAATGAAAAATGCAACAAACTTTAAATAGAAAGGAAGGTCATTCCTTTCACCAGAATGTCAGATTTCTTCCTTATGTTTTACATTTTTGAATTTTTTTTAACGTAATGTCAGATATTGACCTGACAGTAGTTATTTATTTTAAGGGATACAGAGTGAAAGTGGAAATATAGAACTGAGATAGTAGATCAACCATGTTCACCTAAAATAGCAGAATTTTGGAATCAATTAAGTTTTGAATGGAATGACAAGAAAACACGTTGTAAACAAAGGAATCTTTGAATTGAAATAGAACACGAGTATCAAAATTCACTCAGCAAACTTGTACAGTCAACTGTCATCCAGAATGAAAATGGTTTGGTAAACTGACCTGAAATAAAGTTATCATGTGAACAACCAATATCTTATTACTGACCTGGAAGTGAAATCTAGGTCAAGATAAATCAGACAAAGCCACATTCCCTGATGAGGAGGAAGTTGAACACAGACATATATACATGCACACAGAAGAAAGTGTTCCAAAACAGGCTTACCATCTTCTGGAGGTGCAGGAAAGGGATCAGTCCTCCGAGGTGGAGTCCGGGCTGTCGCAAAATGAAATCAATGAATCAACAAAATTTCAGGTTATGTTTTCAAATTGACCCACATATTAAAGGAAAATTTTTTTTCTTACTTTTAAACTTAACATTGCTGATCTTCTACACACATCTTAATACAATTACATGCCCCTAAAACAAGTATTCCTACACAACATTAGATCAATGAGTAGCCCATCACTCTGGATAAACAGCAGTACGCTGGCACGTATCTGGTTAGAATACACAAACAGGTCAATAATACAAATAAAAACCAAAAGAATTGCGGATGCTGTAAATCAGGAACAAAAATTGCTAGGAAAGCTCAGCAAGTCTGGCAGCATCTGTGGCGAGAAATCAGTTTTCTTTTCAGGTCGAGCGACCCTTCCTCAGAACACAATGTGTCAGAAAGGACAGACAGACTACCATGGTGCCATACAGTACAGAAACAGACCCTTACCCATGTTGATCGCATTTCCCAAATCTAAACTAGTCCAGCTTGCCTGCATTTGGTCTGCAATCCTCTAAACCTTTCCTATTTATGTACCTGTCCAAATGCCTTTTAAAAGTAGTAACTGTACTACTTTAACCATTTCCTCTGGAAGTTCATTCCACATACAAACCACTTGTTGTGTAAAAAGGTGCCCCTAAGCTCTGTCGTACATCTTTCTTCTCTCACCTTAAAAATATGCCCACTAGTTTTGAATTCCGCTACCCTTGGGGGAAAAGAGACAAAAAACTGCAGACGTTGGAATCCAAGGTAGACAGGCAGGAGACTGGAAGAACACAGCAAGCCAGGCAGCATCAGAAGGTGGAGAAAAGATCTTTGATATTCACCTCATCTTTGCCCCTTGTGATTTTATAAACCTCCAGAAAGTCACTCCTCAACATCTTCCACTCCAGATTCATGGTTAAGTGAGATACTTCATAAATAAGGCAGCTTGATATTTTTGTTGTAATACACATTAAACCTTATTTCAATGCCCCTATGGATCGAAGAAAAATCAGTGATCTTTAAAAGTCAAACCGAAGTTGTAAAGTAATACAAATTGGTACCACCAAAAAAAGTGGAAAATAGATTAAGATGCCGCAAGCAGATTTTAAGAAAAAGATTTAAAATATTGGGCTTTTAGATATCGGTGCTTATGACATATAAATAAGACAACAGAATAGATGAATGAAAACAATTGAAGAGATGGTGCAGGACAGTAGGCTTTAGATTTCTTGGAGAAAGTGAGGACTGCAGATGCTGGAGATCAGAGCTGAAAAATGTGTTGCTGGAAAAGCGCAGCAGGTCAGGCAGCATCAAAGGAGCAGGAGAATCAAGGTTTCGGGCATAAGCCGTTCTTCAGGAATGAGGAGGGTGTGCCAAGCAGGCTAAGACAAAAGGTAGGGAGGAGGGACTTGGGGGAGGGGCACTGGGAATGCGATAGGTGGAAGGAGGTTAAGGTGAGGGTGATAAGCCAGAGAGGGGTT
>NC_057726.1:60576954-60621191 GCF_004010195.1 Chiloscyllium plagiosum
GAAGGGATTCAAGGGCGGAGGAGCGGGAAGTGGAGGAGATGCGGTGGATAGCATCGTCAACCACGTCTGAGGGGAAATTGCGGTCTTTGAAGAAGGAGGCCATCTGGGTTGTTCGGTATTTGAATTAGTCCTCCTGGGAGCAGATGCGGCGGAGGCGAAGGAATTAGGAATATGGGATGGCGTTTTTACAGGGAGCAGGGTGGGAGGTGGTGTAATCTAGGGAGCTGTGGGAGTCAGTCGGTTTATAATAAACGTCCGTGTTGAGTCGGTCTTCCGAGATAGAAATAGAGAGGTCTAGGAAGGGGAGGGAGGAGTCTGAGACGGTCCAGGTAAATTTGAAGTCGGGGTGGAAGGTGTTAGAAAAGAGGTAGGGGTGGAAGGTGTTTCTTGGGCATTGCGACAGTTTCTGAGGAAGTTAGGATCAATATAGACCAAATACAACACCTTTTCAGGCAGGTTTGCTCAAGCTATCAGGAATAATTTAAACTAAAGTGACAGAGGTTGGGCGGAGAGCCCTGATTCAGAAAAAGAAAAACAAAACTGGAAGTGGAAGGCAGATTATCCAGAGTATTTTGAAAAGTAGAGCACACGTTGGAAAATAGAATAAAAGAGTTTGTTTGATTTTAATGATAAATACCTAAATGCATCAGTATAGTGAATAAGAAGATAAGTGGATGACACAGACCAATATGCAAAAGTTCCAGAGTAGCATTTAACGTGCATTGTTACATGGATTATACATGAAGTAGAGAGATTAAAAAGTAGCAGGGGTGACAATGTTGACTAAAGTAACAATTAAAGTGTTGAAGTGGGTGACATGGCAGAAAGATTATCAAATTATGCTATATTGGCTGAAGGAAGGAACAAAGATGCAACACTTCTGAATGTATATAACAAATCTCTAAACAAAGGGAATTTGTAGGCACACCATGGGCGGCACGGTGGCACAGTGGTTAGCACTGCTGCCTCACAGCGCCAGAGACCCGGGGTTTCCTCCGGGTGCTCAGGTTTCCTCCCACAGTCACAAAGATGTGCGGGTCAGGTGAAAGGGGTGTTAGGTTAAAGGGGTAAATGTAGGGGTATGGGTGGGTTGCGCTTCGGCGGGTCGGTGTGGACTTGTTGGGCCGAAGGGCCTGTTTCCACATGGTAAGTAATCTAATCTAATCTAATCTAATTTCTGACAAAAGCCAAAATAGGGAGTAGCAGCAAGGGATTTCAATTACCTTAATATTAACTGAGATAGCCATTTTAGGGTGGCACGGTGGCTCAGTGGTTAGCACTGCAGCCTCACAGCTCCGGTTTCCTCCCGCATTCCAAAAAGATGAGCAGGTTAAGTGAATTGGCCATGCTAAATTGCCCATTGTGTTAGGTGCATTAGTTAGGGATAAATGTAGGGAAGTGAGTCGGGTATGTTAATCTTCAGAGCGTTGGTGTGGACTTATTGGGCCGAAGGGCCGGTTTCCACACTGTAGGGAACCTAATCTAATCTAAAATAGAAAAGGATACAGAATTCATGCAAAGCATTCATAAGGACTTTCAGCAAATCAAAGTAGTCAGGTTGGTGAGAAGAGATCTGGATTTAGCTTTAAAGATTGAAGCTAGGAACATGAAAAAAGTATGAAGTGGGAAAAAACTGTGGTAGTGCAGAGTTAAATTTACCATATTTTTGAAAGAAGATAAAATTGAAATAAAGATTTTCAATTGGGCAAGGGCCAATTCAAATAGACTTAGAAGTGATTTAGCAAACCTGAACTGGAAACAACTTAGTGAAGGTAAATCTGTATTAAATCAATGGGAGGCATAAGAGAAGGAGATTTAAAATGTTTCAGGATAAACATGTTCTCACAAAGAAAACAAATGGAATAACCAAACCTAGAGCTGGTTAACAAGATTAAGTGCAAGATAAGGCAAAAAGGGGCAGCTTACGTCAGACAAGAGCTAATACTCCAGATAGCCTAGGAGAAAACAAAATGTTAGTGAAAGAGAGATTAAGAGAAAAAAACAAAGAGGGCATTAAAAATACAGGCAAATAAAAATCAATGAAATCCAAAAGGTGTTTTATAAGTACACAGTGAGCAAGAAGATAACCTGTGAGTGAAGATGGAGGATGTCGATAAAATACTTCATAAAAACTCTTCAGCTGTCCTTACAAAAGTGGGATAAGACAGTGATGTCACAGTTACAGAAAAACAGTGTAAAATATTGGATGGGATGAATATTGTTAGAGAGGAAGCAATAAAGGGTTTGATGTCTTTGAAAATAGATAAATTGCCATTTCCATGTTAAGTAGATTAAATTAACAAAGAATTGCAGATGCTGGAAATCTGAAACAAAAACAAAAATTGATGGAGAAAGTCAACAGGTGTGTCACAGTTATTGAGTAATAGAGTCATACAGAAGATAAAGAGACTCTTTGGCCCATCATATCTATGCAGACCAACAAACAGCAAAATAATCCTATTTACCTGTACTTAGTTCACAGCCTACCATACCTGACATTTTAAGTACTCGTCCAGATGCTTCTTAAATGTTAAGGGAGTATCTGCATCCACCACCCTCTTAGACAGCATGTTCTATTTGTCTATCAACCCCTTAATAAAACAAAAACTTTCCTCAGATCTTCTCTAAACTTCTTGTTCCTCACCTTAAACTTATGCACTCTGGTCTTAGACATGTCTGCTATGGGGAAGAGATTCGCACGATTCACTCAGTCTATGTCACTCAATTTTGTACATCTCCAATCAGAGCACCTCCTGCCACCCAACCATCTCCAAAGTCTTCTGCTCCAAGGAAAACAAATGAAACCTATCCAACTCTCTTTGCAACACACTTTCATCTAAGGCAACATTCTGTATCTTCTCTGCACTTTCTCCAGTGCAATCACGTCCTTCTGGTCCTTATGGCAACCAAAATTGCACAGCATTCCACCTGTTCCTAACCAATGTTTAATAGACTTGTAACCAGGCTTCCTTGCTCTGCGATCTATTACCCAGCTAATAAAGGAAAGCATCCCTTATGCCTTCTTCACCAACTTATCCATCTGTGCTGACACCTTTGGATCTAAGGATTTGTACAGCAAAGTCCCTTTGATCCTCAGTACTCCCTAGGGACCGAGCATTCATTGTGTAGATCTCCCAAAATGCATCACCTTGCACCTATCAGGATTAAATGCCATCTGCCACTGCTCTGCCTAATTTACCAACTGATCAATATTGGACCATAGCCTGAGACCATCGCCCTTTCTAACACCATCACCACCAATTTTTATGTCGTCTGCAAACTTACTAATTGTACTTTCTACATTCACATCCAAGTTGTTAATGTACATAACAAACAGCAAGGGTCCCAGCACTGATTCCTGTGGTACACTGTTGATCATGGGCTTCCAATTACCTCCATCATCTCCTTTTGACTCCTATCCACAAGCCAATTTTGGATTCAGTTTGCTAATCTGTCTTGGATCCCATGGGCTCTTACCTTTTGGACTAGCTTTCCACATGGGACTTTGTCAAAGGTCCATGCAAACCACATCAACAGCATTACCCTCATCAATTTAGTTACCTTTCTGAAAAAAAAACTGGCAGCACCTGTGGACAGAAAGCAGAGTTAACATTTCAGGTCCAGTGACCCTTCTGGGAAATTTCTTCAGTTGCTCATTGATGCTGCCAGACTTGCTGAATTTCTCCAGCAATTTCTGTTTTTGTTCCAAATTAAGTAGATCCCAGATATTTAAAAGGAAAGAAAGAAATTGTAGTGGATCGAGTCATCATAGTTCGATTCCCCCCGACTACAGTTGTGATGCCAATAAATTGGAGATTGCACAGTGATTTAAAATGGAAAGAGATAATTCCAGCACAAGGTCAGTTAGTTTAACTCTGGCACCAATGAGTTGGATCAAAAGGTCTGTTTCTGTGCTGTATAACACTATAATTATAGGAAACAATTCTGAAAGACAATTACAAATTATTTAAAAGTAAAACATAGACTAATACAGGCAATTGGAATTTGTTAAAGTACGTTCATGTCTGACCAACCTGTTCATATTTTTGTTTGAAGTGACATGCAGCACTGACAATGATAACGTCGTAGATATAACCTACATGAATTTTAACAAGGTTCTTGACAAGGTCTCACTTGGGCTGATCAAACAATTTAAAGACCTTGGATCCAAAATTAGCTTAGTATCAGGAAGCAATGGGTACTTGACTGATACGTGCTTTAAGACAAGAAACTGGTACCCAGTGGGATTCCTCAGGGTTCATTACTCAGTTCCTTGCAGTTCGTAGTTTACATTCATGATTCAGACTCAGCTGTAGTAGTTTACAGATGATACAAAAATTGATTGTTTGGTTGATAGTGAGGAGGAAAGCTGTCGACTGAAAGAAGGTATAGAATGCTCTGATAGTTGGAGATGAAGGTTTAAAAACATGTGGAATTCAATTCAGAGAAGTATGAGGTAAGCATTTTGGAAGTGTAACTAGATAAGGTACTCACAATAAATGGAAAGATTCTGAGCAGTATGAAAAAACAAGAACGAACCTTGAAGTGCATTGCCAAGATTCTGAAAGGTAGCATGACAGATCGCGTGATTAAGCATGTGTATGTCTTGTTTTTTTTAAATAGCCAAGGCACTGAATGCGTGAGGAGCTTGAGCAAGAATTGTTTACAACACCAGTTAGACCTCAATTTGCACATATTAAATTCAGTTCTTGTAACCACATTATAGTAAGATCACATCTTTTCCATAAAGTACACAGAAGATTTCCAAAGAGTGTCTTATATATGGAAGAAAGGCTGGATGGCTAAGGTTGTTTTCCTTGGAATAGGAAAAGAATAGGATTCAACCTAAGTGGTAAAGAATTAAAGGGAAAAGGAGGAAACTTTTTTTTTTACTAACAGAATGATAAGAATCTCAATTTCACTGCCTGAATAGGCGAAAAAAGAATAAACTCTCACCACATTTTTAAAAATACTTCATGTCCAATTGACGAGGAATGACATACAAAATGACATACCTATGCAGGAAAATCGGGTTAGACTGGGTAGCTCTTTGTCAACCAGCATGCATGCAATGTGCCAATGGTTTTCTTTGTCAGAGACCTTTCATGATTTCTATGAAAATATCACCATTTTTACCTGATAAGGTGAGTAACACGACAGGTGATCTTGACAGAAAATGTTTCCACAACAAATGGTCTCCAGATATGACAGCTTCTCAGAAACTAGGCAGATTCCATAAATCCTCAATATGGTTATTCACTGGAACAGTTTAAATAAATGCATAATATTCAGAAACAGATAAAATGATTTCATACTAACCAATGGCATTTTGTGGTTGAAAGATCTCCTTGTATTCCTCTGGATTTCGAATTTCTGCTGTTGATTCTTTGTCATCCTTCTCTTCTTCCCCACTTGGAATGCGCCCTTCACTCTCTGGCTCCTCTTTTACTTTACTATAGAGACAAAATAGTTTCCACTTGTTGATAAGAGGTTGGGGGTGGGGAGGGTGTGTGTGTGTGTGTGTGTGTGTGTCTGTGTCTGTGTCTATATGCGCAGAGGATAGGTAAAACTATATCAGCTGAAGAAAGCTCTTAAAATAACCAGAGGATTTTATCCCAAAAGTATTTGATCCATTATCCATGAGAACTGACCCTAAGTAGCCTAGGAAGTCAAATGGGTCTTTTGACCCCGTGATTTGATATGATCAAACAGACCCATAATTAAATATGATCAAAATCTCCCAGTGTTTAAAGTAGGACTTCAGTTGAGTACACAATGTTGGCATATTACCTTCCTCACACAATTAGACCATAGACAAAGAAAAAAATCAAAGAGTAGACACAAGGCAACAGAGAACAGTATTAATATGGAAAATAATAAATAGACTGAATAGAAAAGACAGTACAAATCTAAGAGTAAATCAACAGATGAGGGTAGAGGTTAAAAATTAACAGAAGGACAAAAATAAATGTTCACTATTTGAGTGCATGCAGCATTCAAAAAAAAAACTGCTGAACTGACAATGTAGGCAGAAATAAATAAGTACAATTTGACATTTTTTTGTGGGGGATTGGGTAGACTGTTAATTAGTAAGAGTACCAGCCCAATAGAGGGATGACCCAAGTTCAGGATACCACATTGTAGAAGGCACTTGGATAAAAATGAGAAATAATAAAGTTGAAATAATTTGTCTCCCATAACAGTAACCATGCAAGAGGACAGAGGATAAAGAAAGCAGTAAGGGGAGCTGTTAAAAAAGTATGGTAATAATAATGAGGAATGATATGAGATGTTTATACAGTGTTTGTGGGATAGTTTTTAGAACAGTATACTTAAGGAGCTAACTAGAAAGCAAGCTACAGTAGACATAGCATTGTGCAACATGGTTAACAATTTCAGTGATAATGTACTTAGGTAACAGTGAACATAAGAGATTAGATTTTACATTCAGTTTGAGGGAGAGAAGAATAGGTCCAAAACAAGTATTCTAAACTTAAGAAAGGATAAATTTGAGGACACAGAAGTAGAGCTAGCTGAAGTGAATTTACAAATTAGGTTAAGGGATAGGTAATAGAGATACAGTGACACACATTTGAGGGAATATTTCACAGTACACAAAATAGATACAGTCCAAAGAGAAATATAAATACTGAGGTAAGGACCCACCATCCTTGGTGAACTAAAAACATTAAAGATCATATCAAACTCGAAGAAAAAGCAGTTTTGTGCGAGGATGGGTGGTAGGTCACAAAGGTGAACAAAACACAAAAAGCAAACAATAACAAAGATGAATAAGGAGAGAAAAAAAGTTAAGAAAATCTAGCCATAAATGTAAGAGCTTCTGTTGATATCTAAAAAAAAGAACAAATTGAGCTTTAGTCCTGTACAGAATGAGTGTGGAGATTAACAAAAGAAAATAAGGTGATGACGGATGAACTGAAGAAATCAGGAAATGTCAGAGAAAGGGGGAAACTCAAGAAAATTACAAACCACCAAAAAGTGATACTGAGCAAATTGCTGGAGCTGCAGGTTGACAAGATCTCAGCCTTCATAATCTTCATCTCTAGTATTACAACTGTACTGGTGGTGGGGGGGTTAGAAAGAAACAGAGATGCTAATAATCAAGCCCCACTACTTCACAAGTCACACCATTAGTATGAATATTTAAATGCATCAAAATGGCCATTTGGTATTACTATCCAGAATAAAAAGAAATTCCACCAGACTTATTCAATAAACTCAAAATAATTTGTCTAGTATAACAAAACCTATTTTAAAACAAAGTTAAAAATCACACAACACCAGGTTATAGTCCAACAGGTTTAATTGGAAGCACACTAGCTTTCGGAGCGATGCTCCTTCATCAGGTGTTTGTGGAGGGCTCGATCGTAACACAGAATTTATAGCAAAAATTTGCAGTGTGATGTAACTGAAATTATACATTGAAAAATTGATTGTCTGTTAAGCCTTTCATCTGTTAGAATACAGTGATAGTTTCACTTCTTTACATCACACTGCAAATTATGTCTGTCCGGGGTGGGGGTTGTGAGTGTGAGAAAGTGTGTGTGTGTGTGTGTGTGTGTGCAGGGTGTCTTAAGTCTGTGAGGGGTGCATATGAGAGTGTGGGAGTGTGTGTGTCTATAAGGGTGTGTGTGGGTGTCTGTGTGTACCTGTGTCCATGTGTATGTGAGAGTATGTGTGTGTAGGAATCTGTGTGGGTGTGTGTGTAGTGCAATGGTGATCACCTGTAATGTGACATAAAACAAGTGACAAACACTTAATATCTAAAATATAATGCAGAATTAGAACTATTGTCCCCCTTTTAAACCCAAACGTATGCACTCATAGGACAGCAATGATTCTGCAGAGATGATATTTTACAAAAAAATGGAATGCAACTGGTTATCAACCAATGATCTATGAAAGGGAAGGTAGAAGTTGATGACTCCTTGCAGTTCCCAAGCTTCTTGTTAACAAACTCGAATCACCAACAGTCATTTACTAATGAACATCTTTTAAATAGAAGTTTCAGTTTGACTGATAATCAAACTGGTTCCAGGTTTTTGAAAAGCGATCATATCTCAGCTTCTCAGAGTTTGCAAGGGAGTAAAAATACTGAGGAGAGAAAAAAAAAAGGAGATCCTGCAACCTTCCAAACTTTACCTTTGGTTCTCCTTCTCAAGCTCTCTAGATGTTTCAAACAGAAGCCAAACCAGCAAGGATTAGCACATAGGCAGGTGTGTCAGCAATTACAGGCAATCTAACCTTTTTATTCCAGAAAATGTCCCACCAACTCAATATGCTCCAGTTCTTCACATTGTCCAGAAATGCTTGTATTCCCAACACCAGATTCTTTTAAAAAAAAAAATTGCTATTGAGATAGTTCATGCACCTGTTTTAATTTTCCATCATTCCCTAAATTCAGGGTAGGTTCCAGTGGATTGAAAATGAACAAATATAGTTCCTACATTTGAAAAAGGGATGGTTAACAGAAAATGGAAAACCATAGGTCAAATAGCTTAACATATCTCATAGGGAAAATGCTGTAAGCTATTGTTAAAGATTTTAAAGACATAGAGATGGGTTAGCTTCTGCTTTGCAAGATGTAATGAGTTGTGTGTTACAGGGATCAGTGCTGGAACTTTAAAAAAAAATTATGTAAATTACTTTGATGGAGGGACTAAAGGCAAGGTTGTGAAATTTGCTACTGATCCAAAGACAGGTAAGAAAGTTGTGAAGAGGACATATGGATAGGTTAAATGAGTGGAAGGTCTAGCAAATGGAATATAACATGGGAAAGTGCATAATTGTAAATTGGCTGGAAGAATTTAAAAATCTTATATAAAAGGTGAGAGTTTGCAGAGGGATGTGGATTTCCTATTGTACAAATTGCAAAAGGTTGGTATACAAGTACTGCAAATAATTAGGAGTTAATAGAATGTTATTGTTTGAGGGAGATTGAATGTAGAATCGCAGAATTGCTATGGTGCAGAAGGAAGCCATTCGTCCTATTGTGGTTGCGCCAAGTCTTCAAGTAAGCATCATTACCAAGATCCAAGCTTTTGCTTTTGTTCCATAGCCTTACACACTATTTCTATCTAAATAATCATCCAACATTCTCTTGAATGCCTCAATTGAACATGCCTCAACCAAATTTCTAGGCAGTACATTCCATCCGCCATCTACTCACTGTGAGAATCTCATCACCCTTGCCTCTTTTCCATGGCAATTTCAATCTATGCCAAGTTGTCATTCTTCCTTTTTGGAGTGGGAACTTCTCCCCATCTACTCTATCCAAGCTGAGCATGATTTTGAAAACCCCCAACTCTCAGTCTTCTTCTTTCCAGAACAGACTCAAATTCTTTGATCTAAAGCAAAAGTAGATATAAATCTAGACTGTCCAACCTTTTCTCAAAAGACAACCCACACACACGAGTTATTACTCCAGTAAACTTCTCCTTCAGTCAGACAGAGCACCAAGTCAGATCACATTTGGAGTCCTGTGTATAATATTGATCTGATTTATTATTGCCACATCCACAGAGATAGTGAAAGGTATTGTTTTGCATGCTATGCAAACAAATCAACCTTATGTGAGTATATCAGGGTAAAAGAACAGAATATAGTATTAAAGCCGCAAAGAAGATGTAGAGAAAGATCAATTCTAATATACGAAGGTCCATTCATAAGTCTGAATACAGCAGAGATGATGATGTTCTTGAATCTGTTGGTACTTGTTTTTAAACTTTTGAACCTTCTGCCCATTGGAAGAGGGTGTAAGAGAGCATTACCAGAGTGGGAGGAGTCTTAGATTACATTGGCTGCTTTTCCCAAAGCACTGGGAAGTGCACACAGTCAACAGAAGGAAGGCTAAATTTCATGACAGATTGGGCTGCGTTCACAACTTTGTAATTTCTTGCAGTCTTGGCCAAATCAGTTGTCATACCAAGCTGTAATTTATCTATAGTGCATACATAAAAATTGCAAAGGACATTCCAAATTTCCTTAGCTTTCTGAGTAAGTAGAAGCATTGTCATGCTTTTTTGACTGTAGTGCCGATGTGGATGGACCAGGACAGATCGTTGGTGATATTTACTCTAAGGAACTTGAAACTCTCAACCACCTCGCCCTTAGCATCATTGATACAGACTAGGGCCTGTCCTCTACTCCCTGAAACTGATGACCAGCTCCTTCATTCAGGGAAGAGATTGTTGTCTTTATACCATACTATTAAGCTTTCCATCTCTTTCCTCTAGTCTGTCTCATCATTGTTTCAGATTGGTTTTTTTTTAAGGAGAATCTAAGTGTTGAACTGAAGTCAAAATTAACCTGCTTGCGGTGCAATTCAGATGCAACTCTAGTCTCAGAATAAAAGACAAAATTGTGACAATGAAAATGTTGTCAGACACAAAACTCTTGCTGAAATACTCAGTATAAAGGGACATGTAAGGAAAGCAGAAATGCAGATGCACTTTTCTTTAAGACTCACAGTAGAGTCCCTTTGGGCTTTCAAGGAACTTGCGCAAAGCTAAACCATTGACTGGTATAGGAACAACAGACAAAACAACAAAAAAGAAGAAAGCCTAGAATTGAACAATCTGAAGTTGCAATGATCCAGCAAAATTTGTTTTTGTTTGTTTCAGATCTCCATTCGCAGTTTTTTTTGTCTTATTACACAAAACTTGTATAATGTGCTCATTTGAATAATGAAAAACTCTTGCAGCTTGTAGAACTCATGAGACTTTTGCCTCTCAACTGAACAAAATGTAGTCGTACCTTTGTGGCCTACTGCAGGTAGTTAGTGGTCTCTCATAGTTGCGTCTGAGCACTGCTCCTTTTGTCACCGGTAGATTGTACAGTTTTTCATCCTCAACTACACCTTGGACAATAGAACCAGTCTTCTTCACACGATTCAGATCCACTACAAATGTCGAGACCGTCACCTGACTGAATGAAGCTCCAATCTATTATGTAAATAAAACATCAAATTAATTGGAATAGAACTCGTGCAGTAAACTGTAGAGGAGAGCGCGTGACTTTTTTGCATGAGACCTTCTCAATATCTAAACCATCTGAGGCATTGTAATATTACGTGAAGGACCATGGAAGCTCCATTGAGGTTAATGCCTAATACATCCCAGACAGTCATATAGCAAACCTACCAGGGAGGCCATGGTTCCTCAGGTGCCTCTGTTACAAAATTTTGCCCACATGTTTATCAAAGGGAAGGCTGGACCTTCCACTCCCTCTTTATCTATCATTTGCCTTTTTCCCTGTGGGCCTCCAAACTTGTTCTCTTGAATGGAACTACTCAATCAGCCTCTATTATATTCTCAGGCAGTGCTTTCCAGATGTCAAACCCTAACTGCAAAAAGAAATTCCCTGCACTACCACTGTTTCTCTTACAAATTACCTCAAATTGTTGTCCTTTGTTTCTCTTTCCCCTATGACTGTCCATTTTAAATATCGCTATAAAATCTCATATGAAGAATCGTACCAAACTCAAAATGTTCACTATTTCTCTCAGATGCTGTCAACCTTAGTTTCTCAGCACTTTCTGTTTTTATCTCTGTTTTCTAGCATCTATTGTAACGTGATATTACTCTTCTAAGTGTTTCTTTCTGCAAGATCAACCCTGTTTCTGCAATCAATCTTGGTAATTGAAGTACCTAATCTCTGGAATAACTATCATGACTTTTTTCTGCCCCTTCTTAAATGTCTTGACTTCATTTGTAAAGCGTCGTGCCCAAAACCAACTACAATAGCTCACATGAGGCTGAAGTTGCCAAACATGTGTTTTATAACAGACTTATTTTAAAGCACTGCAACAGACTCACGTCCTCTGCATGTATAACTCTCACTGAATTGTCCTCTGGGACCAAATCAAGATTGGCCTGTTCATTCTCACCCTGACTGTATCCAAGAGATTGTTGGATGATGGATTAAGACACTATCAGTACAGAGGTGCTCTTGCTGACTGCAATATGAGTAAAAGCTCATCTTGGGGATTGAATATCACACAAAGGTTGAAAAACTATTTGACTCAGTCTCAGACAGTTGCCAGGGAAAGGGTTGCAATTAATAGTGAGGTAGCGGGGTTTGTAGTCAAGATGAAAGAAAATGGTTTCAATCTTCCCTATACCAAAAAAAAAGTCTGATAATATAACATAGAGACAGTGGCGCATATCAAGGCAGGTTGTGGTGAGGTTGTCGTTAATTATCTGGAAACTGACATGTTTTGGATGATGTTGCTGAAAGGCAACATGCCAGTGAGAAATAGTGGCTGCAAGGAGGATGCAGTGATCAACTGTGTCAGACCATGTCTTCACCTCAACCTTTCTTTCTGTAGCCCATTAAAACTTTTCTTCTTTCTCACAATGGCCAGTTCCCTGCTTTGACCTTTACCTCTGCTCCCTTAAGGTCAAAGGATATGGGCATGAATGGATATCAGGTACAAATAGCTTAGCCATTCACAATATGGCTGGACCACAAAGTATTGTTTTTGTCTACAAAAATAAATTTCCATCCCAGGAGTGCAAAGCCAACCACTGGTTTCATTTCTTTCCTGCAAGCCATCTCCCTCAAACAACTTTCTCCGGTCTTCTCCAATGACAGGTGACAGATTAGATTAGATTACATTACAGTGTGGAAACAGGCCCTTCGGCCCAACAAGTCCACACCGACCCGCCGAAGCGAAACCCACCCATACCCCTACATTTACCCCTTACCTAACACTACGGGCAATTTAGCATGGCCAATTCACCTAACCTGCACATCTTTGGACTGTGGGAGGAAACCGGAGCACCCGGAGGAAACCCACGCAGACACGGGGAGAACGTGCAAACTCCACACAGTCAGTCGCCTGAGGCGGGAATTGAACCCGGGTCTCAGGCGCTGTGAGGCAGCAGTGCTAACCACTGTGCCACCGTGCCACCCACTGATGTTCAGGGATTTCTGTCATTAGGATTGAGACCATCTGCATTTATCACCTGCCCAAGTTCACCTGGTGAAACTTTATTTTTGAATCACCTATGGCCAACTCAATTTGTTTTTCACACTTTTACTCCTATATTAACTTGCCCACAAGACCAACCTTTTTTTTTTGGATTTATTTCCATTAAAGTATAAAACCCTCAATTTCCTTTCTTGACTCCTTCAAATTTGCCACTAATGCCTTAATTTAAAAAAAAACTTGTGAATCCTCTATTCCTGTAAAGTATCACCTCATCTTGACCCTTCCTTTTTCACTTCAACAACCATGAACTTTTTTGCCTCCCAAATTAACGTCCATGTTTGAATCACTCAAATAAGGTTTCAAAGCCCATTATAGTTCCAAATCTTTTTGGAACTGTACCAAAGCTTTTATTGAAGTATATATGAAATCCTAACTGACTGTAAAAGTTAAACTATCCTCCCTCATCCCTCTCAACATACCTTTAGTTTCTGAAACTGTGGATTACATCATCTTTCTTGGAACCACCTATTTCTCACTAACATGCTGCTCTTTGGCAACATCCAAAACATGTCAGTTTCATGTTGAAATCAGTAGTTGGCTTTGCACTCCTGGGATGGAAATTTATTTTTGTAGTCACTAGCTCCATCTTGCCACCATGTATCTTGATCCCTCCACCATCACCATATTATCAGATAGAAAATTTATCCGACACTGGAGAGACTGAAATCATTATCCAGGTCCCAACCACAACTCCACTCCTTCACTATGGATTGCAACACTCTGTGGCAACTAAAACTGAATCAGACTGTTTATCAATCTCTGTGATATTCAACCCCAAGATCAGCTTTCAATCACACTGCCATACAGTCACCAAGACCAACTATTGACACCTTTGCCTCAGCTCATGTAATGGTCAAACCCTCATCCATGCCTTTGTCACTACCACATTTAGATATTTGAACGCAATCCTAGCTGGCCTCCCAAAATATATCCTCTTCAAACGGAAATAATTCAAAATGCGTCAGCATTGTCTTAATGCTCAAACAATATTCACCCATCATCGTCATAAAACTGTTCAGCACAGAAATGACTCTTCGATCCAACTCGTCCATGCCAATCATCAGTCATGGTTACTGACCTATGTTGGCTTCTGGCTAACAATGGCTCGAGTTTAAAATTCTCATTGCAGTTTCCAAATCACTCCACAACTTTGCCTCTCCTTTTCTTTGTTTGGAAGGTAAAGGGACGAGAGGACAACACAACGGGCACACTTTAATTTCAACTTTTAAGCACCCTTGATTTTAGCTGCACCACCACTAGTAACTCTGCTTTCAGCAGTCTAGACCCAAGCTCTGGAATACCCTCCCTGAACTTCTGCATCTCAGATTTCTCCTTGAAGAGACTCTTTACCTATCCAGCTGGACGTTTTTGATCACCTGTTCAAAAATATAATTTATGTCTTGCAGCATTCCTAAGACTTGCATTGGAACGCTTTATTATAGAAAGGTAGTACACCAATTCTGGTCTCCCTGCTACAGAAAGGATATTGTGAAACTCGAAAGCGTTCAGTAAAGATATACAAGGATGTTGCCTGGGTTGAAGGGCTTAAGTTATAGGAAAAGGTTGAATAGGCTGGGGCTATTTTCTTTGGAGCATCAGAGGCTAAGGGGTGACCTTACAGAGGTTTAGATAGGGTAAATTGACAAGGTCTTTTCTGCGGGGTCAGGGAGTCCAAAACTAGGGGGCATGGATTTAGGGTGAGAGGGGAAAGATTTCAAAGGGACCCAAGGGCCAACTCTTTCATGCAGAGGGTGGTACATGCATGGAATAAGCTGCCAGAGGAAGTGGTGGAGGCTAATACAATTGCACCTGGATAGATATGTGAATAGGAAGGGTTTGGAGGGATACAACTGGGTGCTGGCAGGTGGGACTAGATTGGGTTGGGATATCTGGTTGGCATGTACCAGTTGGACCAAAAGGTCTGTTGCTGTGCTGTACATCTCTATGACACTATTGACAAGTTGTTATTAAGGGAGGCACTTTAGCCAGAGTATGTGAAGAATTTCCCATGGAAACAAATACAAACTAAACACTAAGATTCAACTAATTTGTAATCCAGAGAATTAGTTCTACAATTATATGTTAATGCCTCTACTTTTCATCTTTTACATTTCTTTCTACTTTCACATGTTATGAAGGCGTAAGGTGTACTGTACCTTTAAGAGTTAAAATCTAGCCAGGACTTAGAGAAGCACACAGAGTACTGGAAAATTTAAATTATAAATTTGGTCAAACAGCTAGATTAGCTGGGTTGTCTGGAGACAAAAGAAACAAATTTGAATTTTGCCAGTTTAAATTATACCCCAAAATACCAAACACCAATCAAGTTTGAATTTGGTATTTTGACAATATTAACACCAATGAAACAATCCGATACTTTGGAGTATAAAACTGAAAAGATTTGAAGTTGGAGGAGAACTGCCAAAAGACCAACAGATATAGGCTGCTAGTCAGAACTGTCTGACAGATACTTGTCTGGAGAAGTTTGCGCAGAGGAGAAAATATCAACACTCAACTGGAGAGCAAATCTACAGAGGAAGATACAAAGAGAAGATTCGACAGCTGACTGGTTTTGACATGTGAATTATTTTGGAAAATCTTAATCGGGAGTTTAATTGGACGAGCATTGTAGAAGGGGGAGGTAAAAGATAGGTTAGAGAAAGGAGTTTTAAATAGTTGTCAATTAATTATTCTCTGTTAGATTCAAAAAATAAAATTTTTACTTTTTACTTTAAATAGTGACTTTTGGGAATAGTTCCTTGCCTCTAAGTTTCACAGATTACTGCACGGAATAAATCTTTTCGACGTTGCTGGTTGAAATCGTCGGGTGGGGCTGGGTGGTGGTTACCAATGTTGTAATACACAGTTGTGCAATTTCCTCTTGGCATCATAATTCTTATTAATATTAACATACACTGACAGTAGTCCTCATAAGAAATTTCATTACTTAAGGATTAAGGTTTCTCTGGGCAGTTCCCACAGCTCAATTCACATGCATGTATTTTACATACCAATTGATTGGAACAGATGGCAAGGTCTGCTGTTCTACCCCAGTTAACTTGCAGTACATCAAAACAGCGGGGAGGTTCCCAGCCATAAACATGCATAGAATCATGAGAACCACTATAGAGACAACACCCATCTGGGTTGAATAAGATGCACCTTAAAAAAAAAGGGAGAATGAGAAAAGAAAGATATTAGCTGAAGAACAGTTTCCTCAACTGAAACTCATTTCAATCCATCTAATTATTTCAAAGATGGGATCAATTTCATGACATTTCATTGAAAGTGATGACAAATGGTGCGATTTATTGTATTCTCTCCAATTAGTCAGAAAGAACATGGTGTTTAAAATAGACACTCAACCAACAGAAGAGGGCACCCTATACTAAAGCATACTTTCATCTATCACACTCGGTCACATAGATCTGGAAAGTTGGAGGTTGAACCTGAACGAAGTTACCCTTTCTCAGCTGGTGCAAAGGGAAGACATTACAATGACTTAATTGGCCCTGGGCTAGGAATGTGGAGGGAGGGGAAAAAAAAATTAACAAGGTCCCAAGCACAAAGCTCCACTGGAAAATTCATGTGTACAATCATAAGGATAGGAACAATCTTGCCTGAGTTATCACCTCTCAAAATAGATTACCAAACAGAGCCATGCAGGTAGAGTGCAATCACTTGAACAAGACTCTGGCAGGATGCTGGAATCCATGAAGCACAAATCACTATCTTCAGAAGGAGGGAAGTGGTAAACAGCAAGCAAATATATTTAAGCCACCAGAACCGGTTATTCTTTACTGGAAAACGGCAGGCTAAAACTCCAACAACATGCAGCATATACTATTGCAAAATTATCAGGTTGGTTACATAACAGAGAGAAGACTGAAGCCATTATCTCTAGTCTCTACCATAGACTCTACTCCCTCACCACTGGGGAAACAATGGCATAGTGGTAATGCTAGTAGTAACGCAGAGCCTATGCAGATACTCTGGGGAATCCCACGATGCATCTGGTGAAATTTAAATCCAGACCAATAAATTTGGTACGTAAAAGCTAGACAGTGTTAAAAATCCATCTCATCCACTAATGTCCTTTATGGAAGGAAACCTGCGAACTGGCTAATATGTCACTCCAGACTCTAGCTGTGAGGTTGATTCTCGGCAATGGCCTAGCACCCTCTTAAGGGAAAATAGGGATAGGCAGTAAATGATTGTCTTGCCAGCAATTTCCAAATTGACCTTTTTTTCCCTTTATGCATTCATTCAATCTCATGACCCTCAGATTATTGAGCTAAGAAAATGTAATTTTTCTTATGACCCTTGTAAAAGCTGATACTAGTTACAGTTCCTAAAATTCTCAAAATCAAATCTTGATCCTGAGGTTAATGATTCAATTTCACTTTAAATAGATAAATACTAATGAAACTAAGCATTGATAAAGTCTCAAAACCTTATGTTGGACAACAACGAAGGAAAAAACACATATCTTGCACTGCTGAAAGTGTTAATAATTAACATGTATTATTTACTGTTAGTGGTTTTTACTTCAATTCCACTGCTATAATCTTTTTTTAGATTTTACTTGGACCAAATCTAGCACATATTTCAACCCTTTGGAAATGTTACCATTTAAAAATCAACACCAGAACATTTGGTTTGAAATGTTGGTGTAAAAATTCAGCTGTTTATGAAAGATGTGGAAATCTGAAATAGAAACAGAAAATGCCAGACCTACTCAGATAAAACAATGTCTATGAGACAGAAACAGCCATTATTTTAGTTCAATTATCTTCCGATATGAAGGTCAGCATCCTGAATTGTTTCACTATTTCTTTCTCCACAGGTGTTGCCTAACCTAACTGTTTCTAGCATCTTGTTTGATTGTATACTTTCATGGTATATTTGTGATATGGACACGTTATCACCAATCCACAAAATATTAACTTCCAAATGCAAAACCACTACCCCTTCAAAATTAAGCATGACTGTCAAGTAGTGTTTGCAGCCACTACCCATCTCCTGCAACATATACGCATTCACCGTTCCCGAGAAAACATCAAGCTGCAATGCCATTTGTTAACACACCAATCTTGTCATTAAAGCCCCTCATACCTGACAGGAGTGCTCTCCACTTCCGTGCAGCTCACCATTTTAAACTTTTCTAGATCCCAAAACTTTATCGTTCTGAAAATATGAAGGAAAACAAGGAATAAGTCCTTGTAGGACTTCAATTCAAAGTACAATCTGCCTTTCTAACCATTATTGCATCCACGTGCAAACTAACTTTTGATTTGATGAGTTAAGAGAACTATTTTTGATAAATTTTCGAGTTTCAATTTTACAACACAGCTGTTAAAAAAAAAAAGAGGCTAATAGGTTATTTCTGCAATGACTTTTCTTGTTTTCCTAGTTCATTGCTTTAATTAAACTTACTGATTATGGTTATAACAAATTATTCATAAATTCCATTATTTAGTAAGTGAAGAAATAGTTAAAGCTTACTAGCTAACAGATAAACTCAGAACTTCACAGATTCCACTTAAAAATGGAATCAACAGCACACTGGTTACTTTCTAGCCAAGTCTATTTCTACCAGTGTTGTGATGTCTGAATTGGACCCATATTAATCTTAAAATGAATGAATCTCACAGATTAACCCGGGCCAGTCTATTTTCAACAAGATACTTGCAAAACAAAAAAAAAGGGTAAAATACCTCATAAGACAATCTGATATCAAGGGAATAGCAAGTGGATTTCTTGGAGACAATTTTAAACCAACAAAATAAAATGATGTCCTTCTCAGCCTTGGAGTTCCAAATCAACTTACAGCAGCTTTCATTCATATACCACCCAAGTCATGGACATGAAAATATGTTGAGTGCTAAGACTGTTGCAATGCAGAAAACACAGCAGCCACTTTGCACAACTGAGTCCCACAAAAGACAGTATGTTCATGAAAAGACAAAATGCTTTGGTGATATTAGTTGAAAATTACACTTTGGCAAAGACACCAGGAGATTTGCCTTTCTTGAAAATGGCATCAACTGGACTTTTTGTCCACCTGACATGTTATACATAGATTTGGCTTACTGTCTTGTCTTGAACATGACACCTGTAACATTGCAATAACACTATTTTATGATTTGGAATTGAACCAATGACCTTCTTACTCAGGAGGTGAGAATCCTAACAACAGAGATGAGGTAACATTATATATAGAGAACATCTAGACGGAATAAAGTATCAGAAGTAAATCAGTCAATGGGAGATAAACAGAAGTTTTCTAAAGGTTTGAATTCAGTCATTTGCTGATTACAACTCTGTACCTTTTGCCTTTCTACTTTCAAAACATATCATGTTTTCATAAGATACAGAAACTCAACATGCATAAAGTTATACCGGAACTTTATTTTTGGCAACAGTTCAATTTAAATAGATAAAAGCATACTTTGAACACAATTTATCACTATCATCATGAGTAAGCACATTTTGAAAATGTCCACGAAACTGAAGAATTTAAAATTAAATCCCATTGCTATTGATCCAAATTATAGGCAAAATAATGTAATCTCAAAGCAGCAATTGATCTGACCTGTCTGAGCTTCCTGAAGCCAGCAGATATTCATTGGGGTGGAACTCCACAATGTTTACAGGTCCAGTGTGATCTGTGAACTCTGTTAGAATTTTTGCCGCTGACAAATCCCACAGCTAAGTATATTTAAAAAAAAGAAAATACATTGATAGTAATTCTTTCCATCTTTGGGTATTTACATACAAATCAGATAAATTTCATTACTATTGTTTTTCATTGATAGGAAGAAAACCTATTTGGCAATTCAAGCTTTTAAGTCCATGGCTAGTTTTAACTCACTGTAAAACTAAACACATTGATGCACCTTCATGCCTTGAATGTAGAAGTATGACATTAATGAATATTTAAAAAATTGCACTAGACAAATGTTTTCACCACTGACAACTTTTTCCACCTAGATATTAAGCACAAGTAACAAACACATTCAAAGCACAAACATTGGGGAATACAGATTAAAAATTCCAACTGCACTGCCACTGATAGTACCACATACAGGGGAGGGGAAAGTTCAGGGGAGTGTTCTTATTTTTGAAAAATCCTATTATTTACTAGACATTTTAAAGGAATGCAAATTTATAATTGCCATCTTTCATTTTCCCCTCAATTTCAGGAACTGGGCATGAAAAAAAACTTGTTTTTTTAAAATAAAAATTAAAAAGGTCATTATCAAGATCTGCCACATTCTTATTTTGAATTGTCACCTCAATACAACAATCACTCAACAGAAATCATTTTTATTTACAATTTGCCATGGAAAGCAGCTTGTACTGAGAATTTCAAGTTATATCAATTTGAACTTCTAAGAACTTGGCTTTATTGAACAACAGGACAATTAAAAAGGAAGTTATTCACAAATTATACACAATTTCTTGAAGACGATACATAAATTATTCAGCTAAATGCAATAAGCCAATAATTTACGGATGCTGCAGTTACGACAAAAATGATATTACCAAACCCTCCTGTAATGTTCTCTATAAAAATACCTTGACCGTGTTATCATCCCCCGCAGACGCAATCCAACGCCCATCAGGGCTGAATCTTAAACAACGCACAGCATTTGTGTGACCCTACAAAGAATGGAGAAAGTTTTAAATGGAGTACATTCTATATCACTTTGCAGTCTAACCTGACTGAAGGGCCTAAGGCTCCTATGCTTGGCCCTAAAATATGCCCAGTCTAATTCAGATTGCCTGGAAGAGACAATGCTTCAGAAATTTAAACTATAGGTAAAGTAATCTGTCTCATATTACTATTTTAAAGGAAACAAATGAATGGTATTTTCTACTGATAGGATGCTATCATCAAGTCAAATGCATAGTGTTGTGTACAAATGCTGATCTAGCTATGTAGGCTTTACATCCCAAATATTGGCAGGCCATATCAAACAATTAACTGCCTGATTAGATTAGATCCCCTACAGTGTGGAAACAGGCCCTTCTGCCCAACAGGTCCACACCGACCCTCCGAAGAGTAACCCACCTAAACCCCTTTTCCCTCTGACTAATGCACCTAATTAACAATTTAAGCATGGCCAATTCACCTAACCTGCACAACTTTGGACTGTGGGAGGGAACCGGAGCACCCGGAGGAAACCCACGCAGACACGGGGAGAATGTGCAAACTCCACACAGTCACCCAAGGTTGGAATCAAACTCGGGACCCTGGTGCTGTGAGGCAACAGTGCTAACCACTGAGCCACTCTGCCGCCTATTTCTGTAGCAGTCAGTGTGCTGTCTGTGCTCAACCAACTCATGCTCGCGCAACTAACTATAGAGACTAGAATACTAGAGATGAAGATAAGCACATTAAATCTTTTAACCCACTGCCATGCCCCAGCTGCTGAAAAGAACCACCTACATAGAGATATACAGCACAAAAGCACACCCTTCGGTCCATCTTGTCAATGCCGACTAGATATCCTAAATAGACCTTGTCCTATTTGCCAGCTTTTGGCTCATATCCCTCTAAACCCTTCCTATTCATATACCCATCTAAATGCCTTTTAAATATATAGGCATTGTTATTGTTTGGACGCAAGTAATCTACATATAAAAATAGATTATTACACATTTACAGGACATCATAAAACATTAGCCATTTAAAGCTTTTTCCCTTATTGACATGACTTCACTGACTAACTCTCAGTGTAGCACTTCATTCAGATTTTCTCTTTAGTTGAAGTTTATCATAGCTCAACTTGTAGGTCCTTTTTTTAAAAACCATCTGAAGAAATACTGCTATACTATTGATTTGATTAAAATCATTTATTTCTCTCACCTTGTAGGTCATTACACAACCTTTTCTTCGAATGTCCCACAACTAGAAATGGAAACGGATCAGAATTAATGATATGCAGTCACTTCAGGCCAGTCATGTCTGTTTTACTTTATGAAATGTTCTGTATCTAAAACAGGCTGTGGGAAAAGTGGGATGGAGTGACAACACCAAAGTACAAAGCAGCACAGAAGAACACGACAGTTCATTGCAAAGTCAGCAGGGAACAGCAATAATACAGAAGGACACAAATCATCAGAGAGTGCAAGCATTCACTATGAGATGAGCTGAAAAGAGCAAGAGCAAAGTGGAACATACATTAGATCAGGATGGGGAAAGCCTCACTGTCACTGTGACAGTGGCTCAGTGGTTAGCACTGCGACTTCACAGCATCAGGGACCCAGGTTCGATTCCAGCCTCTGGTAACTGTGTGGAGTTTGCACATTCTTATGTGGATTTCCTCCGCTGTGGTTTCCTCCCACTATCCAAACATGTGCAGGTTAGGTGAATTGGCTAAGCTAAACTGCCCATAGTATTCAGGGATGTGTAACATTAGGTGCATTAGTCACGGGTAAATGTAGAGTAATAGGGCAGGAGGAAAGGGTTACTCTTCGGAGGGTCAAAGAGTGGACTGGTTGGGCCGAAGGACCTTTTTAAGCACTGTAGGAATTCTATAAATAAAAAAAAAGGAAGTCGCAAGAACGTAATGAGAAAGGTATACACCAGAAATCAGTGTGTTAATTCATAGTCTAAATTTTGAAAGAAAAATCAAACGAGACATCACAGAAGCTACTGAATGATTCCTTATTTATTGGTATTCTTTATTTATCTTGTCTAATTTAGGGAATAAACTAGTGAGTTTTTGTTTTAAGATTTATTATAACCAGTACATGCTTTAAGCATTATAACAGCTTATCAGCAGTGGTGAGGCTTCTTAGTACTGGTAACGTTTAGTAGAAGCAACAAAACTTATGAGCAGTAACAAAGCTATTAACCTTTAGAAAAATCACAGGGATGCTCCAACTTCCCGGGTGCACATCCTACACTTTTAGAGAACTCCAGGACCCTAAATGTACAACAGGGAAACAGGTCCTTTGGTCCAACTTGTCCATGCCGACTAGATATCCTAAACTGATCTAGCCCTATTTGGGCTAAATACCCCTCAGCCTCCCTCTTCTGTTCTCGACAACCATTTGTGCAAGTAGTGTAATCAGTTGTAGTATTGTGAGCAGCAGCAGCAGCTTAACAGTATGCAGAAGGAGAGGGAATAATAACTAAGACAGCCTAAAAGAAACAGACAAGCAGTGCAGGCGTGAATGCATACCACTTTTCAACCAGTATTCAGTTCTGAATACTGATCTATGATGATTCCTTTATCAGAGCTAGGTACATAGCACCACAGTAGTAGTTATAACAGTGACTTTAATCATCCAAATATAGACTGAATTAGTAGTCATAGAGCAATGAGAGTTCCCATTGCATTCAGACAAGTTTGACAACAATCTATTTTCAGTCCAATAAGGAAGGAAGGCACTGCTAGACCTGGTTTTTGAAAATGAAAAGGTGGCAAAAGGTTCAAATACCAGTAAGAGAACAATTAACAGACAGTGATCATAGTGTCACAATGATTGGGCTTGAAAAAGGACAAAGAACAATCCAAAGTAAAAATAATTAACCATTGAAAGCCAACTTCAATGGGATAAAAATGCATCTAGGCCAAATAAGTTGGGAGTCAAAGGTTGACAGGAGAAAACATATCAGAATAACGGGTTACCTTCAAATGAGAGAGAGTTCGGCATAGCAAAGGCATATTTCCTCGAATGGGAAGTGCAGGACATAAAAACTAGAAGACACTGGATTGCAAAAAAGATAGAAATTATGATCAGAAGAAAAATGCAACAGATACAGATGTCAAGCAGAAAATACAGTTAGACTGAATATGGGAAGCATTCAAGGAGTGGGGGGGGGGCGCAAGTAAAAATCAAATAAGATAATAAGAAAGATGAATGGAAAGGTACAGGCAGCCAATACAAAAAGAACCTACAGTAAAAGGGTGCTAAAAAGAGGTCAACTCAGGAAAATGGAATTTGTGCATAAAAGCTGGGGGCATAGTACAGGTATTAAAGTAATACTTTGCATTAGTCTTCACTAAGGAAGATTATGATTAGGGAGCGTTGTTGAACAAAGAGACTTTAGTGCAGGTTCATAGTTCCTTGAAAGTAGAGTCGCAGGTAGATTGGATAGTGAAGAAGGCGTTTAGTATGCTTTTCTTTATTGGTCAGAGCATCGAGGATAGGAATTGGGAGGTCATATTGCAGCTGTACAGGACATTGGTTAGGCCACTTTTGGAATATTACAAGCAATTCTAGTCTCCTTTCTATCAGACAGATGTTGTGAAACCTGAAAGGGTTCAGAAAAGATCTAAAAGGATGTTACCAGGGTTGGAGGATTTGAGCTATAGGGAGAGGCTGAATAGGCCTCTGTGTTCCCTCAAGTATTGGACGCTGATGGGTGACATTATAGAGGTTTACAAAATCATGAGGGTCATGGATAGGGTAAATAGACAAGGTCGTTTCCCTGGAGTGGGGAGTCCAGAACTAGAGGGCATAAGTTCAGAGTGAAAAGATATAAAAAGGATAGAAGAGGCAACTTTTTCACACAGAGGATGGTGCATGCATGGAATAAGCTGCCAGAGGAAGTGGTGGAGGCTGGTACAATTACAGCATATAAAGGCATCTGGATGGATATATGAATAGGAAGGGTTTAGAGGGATATGGGCCAAGTACAGGCAAATGGGACAAGATTAGGTTAGGAGATCTAATTTGCATGGATGAGTTGGACCAAAGGGTCAGTTTCCGTGCTACATATCTCTATGATTACAAGACACTGGAGAGTGTCGATGAGGACAATGTTAATGTGATACGCATTGACTTTCAAAAGGCATGTGATAAAGTGCGGCACAACAGACTTGTGGGCAAAGCTTTCACTCATGGAATAGAAGGGAAAGTAGCAAATTTTATACAAAATTGACCGAGTGACAAGAAACAGTGTAGTGATCAGTGGATGCATTTCAGGCTTGAACAAGGTTTGTAGGGGAATTTGCCCATGTCAATGTTGGTAACCTACCCAACACATGTTAATTACCTAGACCTTGCAAAGGATGCAAAACAAAAGCATTGTAAACTGAGGAAGATGGTGCAAAACTTCAAAAGCATATTAACTGTATAGCCTTCTCAGTTTGTCAGTCAGTATCACTGTGAAGCAAACTGAATGGAGCGAGAAGCTTGTGCTTCTGAAATAGCATGAGAGAGTAAGGCAGCAGCATCATAAAAAGTATACAAGAACAGTATACTTCACTAAAAGCAGAAGAGACAGTGGAGTCAGCAGCTTCTCAAACAACGAAAGCAGGCCAGCAGATTGAAACATAACAGCGAAGCTGCATGAAAAGGACATTGACAGAGGGATGTAAAAACCAGCAGCAGGGAGCTCCTTCAACTTGTTTCTTCCTGTAAGAGCCAAAGTGTGACATTGCAGCAAAATGAATAGGTGATTGATGGAAATATTTCCTATTTTTCAATTGGCCGACTGGTTTAAATCAGAAGACATTATTACAGCTGAGAGTACATTTTAGAAATTCAACACTAAAATATATAGCACTCGAATTAATTGAATAGAAGAGAGATAGTCGAGCAGGCAATATGTTACAGCGGAATGATGTGGAATCTTGCAGATGCCGGTGCAATCCATAGTATCCACATCTATAGGTGTTGTCTGCTCAAATGGCTTCAGTTCAGATTTGATGAGCTGGAATCTGAGCTGCAAACATTGCAATGGTGAGGATTGAGTTGTGCCAAAATACTGTGTTTCAGGAGGCAGTCACACCCCTTAGATTGATTACATTAAATTTGGTAGATGGTCTGAGACAGTAGATGCGACTATATTGAAGCAGGTAAGGGAATCCAGAATTTAACTTTTTAAGAGCATCGGCCAATGCTCTTATCAAATAGAGATGAGGCTTTGCTCCTAAAATAAGTCCACAAAGGCTAGTCTACCATCACTAAGTCAGCCTTTGTTTGCACATGCATAGTACATGTCACTGACCCAGCTAATTCAGAGCTGGCTCCTGGATTGAGCAGAACCCTTGATACACCTGCTTATATCTGTCAGCCAGGACTCCCTGATTAGAGCAGGTTCACAACTCCAGGGAGGGAACTCGTATTCTGAGGTCCACCTGGATAACCTTGTTCCGATCACTACATCCCTACTCTAAGTATAGGGACATAGGGCCATTATTTTTCCCACAGCTTCTCCAGGGGCATTTTCACATCAGGTCCAGCTCTTCCACTTCTGCCTTGGATACTGGCAGCAAACATCTTGTCTTTTGCCTGGCGCACCATGGGCAAAAACCATCGTCTCCAAGTGGTAACAGCATTAAGGCTGCAACATTTTATCACATCCTCAGAGGTGTCTTCAACGCTGGGTGGAGGGAGAGAATCCACAGGTTCTGACAGCCTTGCTGGATGTTCTGAGGGGCCGGATATGTTTTGCGCTTGCCCCGTTTGCAGCTTTCATGTGGTCCACATGTTTGTTTAGCACTGCCTCTTCTCCCCGAACTTTGTACGTCACGTGATCTGTTCTGATCTCATGCTGACTGTGCCTTTTACCCATGCCATTTCCATGGCTTTGGCAACATTCGTCTCCACAAATAAACTGCATCTCTCACTGAAAGGAGCTTTGGCTTTCCTGATGTCGTTCCACCCTACCCCTCCAGGTTGGGAAGATCAGGTTTAACCTGTTACAAAGTCTTCTCATTAGCAACTCTAATGTCTATCTCTATAGTTGCATGAGATGTGGGTCCTATAATTAAACAGGAACTGGGACAATTTAGTATCAGGTGAGGCTGCAGGCTGTTCCTTTAAGCCTCCCTTCAAAGTTCTGACTGCTCTTTCCACCAGACCATCAAATGATGGATAGTATAAAGCTGTCCTTAGATGCCGAATGCCATTCAACTTTAGAAAATACTTGAATTCCCTATTGATAAATGATGACCTGTTGTCTGAGGGTATCACAGCTACAGAAGCTTCCATTGTCGATGAAGATCTGCCTACCGAGTCAGTATGGGTGGAAATTAGGAACAGCAAGGGAGCAGTCACCTCGTTAGGGGTTTACTACAGGCCTCCCAATAGTAGCATTTGTGCTTATAAGTGACTAAAGCCTCCAATTAATGCAGCATACATTAAGGAAGCTGGAATATTTGAGATAAAGAAACTATATTTAAATGCAAGGTTTCTCTGGACTGATTAGCTTTAGAGCTTGCAGCAAAATTCCTTTGAGTTTTAAGTGGTCTGATCCCTTAGTGAGCAGGCTACAAACTCACAACATACTTATAAAATTAGTTCCAACTTGGAGGAAGTATGGAAATAACTGTTGCAGTAGAGATTGAAGTACACAGAGGAACTTTATCCTTTGTCAGACGTAAGAGTGCTTTACTAGATAGAAAACTCTGCTGGCTATGCATATAAACTAGTATATATGTTCCTGACCTTGACAATAAGATGGTGTGCAAAATATTCAGTGTATGTGGTGGGAACCTGTTAATTTATAATCCCATATTGAAAGTTACAGTCACTTTGAATGTCGCAAGATTGGAAAATTTGACTTGCTAAACAAGCTTTTTGCTGCAGCTCAAATGTCAAAGTATCTTGACAACCTACAGGTGTCAGCATATTTATACTTCTGTTTCCAATACAGCCTTTTCTCTCTTTCAGCTTTCTTGTGTTGGACTCATTCTAGGTTGTTGCTGCCCCATTGATCAGCCTTTCGTCTGAATCAAGGTATACAATATTTCTTTTCAAAGGGAAGATTTTCTTTCTTAGTTTGCAAATAAAGCACAAAATTTAAATGTATTTATGGTGAAGCACCATATAACTCTTAAACCTCTCGCCCAGTCCAGAACTGCTATAAGTATCCAAGTAAAACAGCATAGCAGTAACTCCTGTCAGGCACATGAGGTCATTCAGTGCACAGTACAATTCAAAACTTTTTGGGTATTGATGCATCCTTTGTCTACATGCAATAAGAGCTGAAAAACATTTATATTACACAGGTGCCAGACAGTGATCATTTTTGACAAAATAAAACCTAGTTATCTCCCCATGTAATTCAATGGCATTACCAACATTGAATCTCCCGCATCATCTGGAAGAGCATGGTTTGATTAAATGCAGTCAACACGGCTTTGTGAGGGGCAGGTCATGCCTCACAAACCTTATCGAGTTCTTTGAGGATGTGACTAGAAACGTTGATGAGGGTCGAGCTGTGGATGTGGTGTATATGGACTTCAACAAGGCATTTGATAAGGTTCCCCATGGTAGGCTCATTCAGAAGGTCAGGAAGAATGAGACACAGGGGAACTTAGCTGTCTGGATACAGAATTGGCTGGCCAACAGAAGACAGCGAGTGGTAGTAGAAGGAAAATATTCTGCCTGGAAGTCTGTGGTGAGTGGCGTTCCACAGGGCTCTGTCCTTGGGCCTCTACTGTTTGCAATTTTTATTAATGACTTGGATGAGGGGATTGAAGGATGGATCAGCAAGTTTGCAGATGACACAAAGATTGGAGGTGTCGTTAACAGTATAGAGGGCTGTTGTCGGCTGCACCGGGACATTGACAGGATGCAGAGATGGGCTGAGAAGTGGCAGATGGAGTTCAACCTGGATAAATGCAAGGTGATGCATTTTGGAAGGTAGAATTTGAAAGCTGAGTACAGGATTAAGGATAGGATTCTTGGCAGTGTGGAGGAACAGAGGGATCTTGGTGTGCAGGTACATAGATCCCTTAAATGGCCACCCAAGTGGACAGGGTTGTTAAGAAAGCATATGGTGTTTTGGCTTTCATTAACAGGGGGATTGAGTTTAAGAGTCGTGAGATCTTGTTGCAGCTCTATAAAACTTTGGTTAGACCACACTTGGAATACTGCGTCCAGTTCTGGTCGCCCTATTATATGAAAGATGTGGGTGCTTTGGAGAGGGTTCAGAGGAGGTTTACCAGGATGCTGTCTGGACTGGAGGGCTTATCTTATGAAGAGAGGTTGACTGAGTTCGGACTTTTTTCATTGAAGAAAAGGAAGAGGAGAGGGGACATAATTGAGGTATACAAGATAATGAGAGGCATAGAAAGAGTCGATAGCCAGAGACTATTTCCCAGGGCAGAAATGACTAACACAAGGGGTCATTGTTTTAAGCTGGTTGGAGGAAAGTATACAGGGGATGTCAGAGGCGGGTTCTTTACACAGAGAGTTTGTCAGAGGCGGGTTCTTTACACAGAGAGTTGAGAGAGCATGGAATGCGTTGCCAGCAGCAGTTGGGAAGCAAGGTCATTGAGGACATTTAAGAGACTGCTGGACATGTATATGGTCACAGAAATTTGAGGGTGCATACATGAGGATCAGTGGTCGGCACAACATCGTGGGCTGAAGGGTCTGTTCTGTGCTGTACTGTTCTATGTTCTAACACTTCCAGGAGTCAATGTATTAAAAACATTCACAACTTTTCAATCGTCATCCCAGTGTTTGACAAATGAAGTCCAGCATATCCAATCACTTTGGATGGACGTACACAATGACTAAAAACATTGAGCCTTTGAAAGGACCAGCACAGTCGTCGTGTAACCAGAGTCCAGAGTTTACCTGGCCATTCCTACAAATGTGGATGAGCTGTTGGCGACAATTCTGGCCAGACATAATGTGTCGCCAACATATTCAGTTTGGAAACCTCTAGATGACCATGGTGCAGTTTAGTCAGTATCTGGCAGTGATCTTTGCTTGGACAAATCGCTCTGGCTTTCCAGAATAAAATGCTATTCTCTATGGTGCTCTGGTCCCGCCGGGTCTGAAAAAGTTTCAGTACTGATTGTTAAAGCCATTTTGTTTCCCCCATAATCACCAGCTGTTTTAGTTGTGTATCCACTGTCTGATATTCTTAACGATGACTGGGTGTCCAGAAAATGTAAAACCAGAATGAACTCAGTGGTGGCACCACCAATGGTGTATTCATCAGTGGTAGACAGCTTAAGGCACCTGCATTTACCACTTGGCCTCCTGGACTGTGTTCTAATTTGTAATTATACGCACTTAGAATGAGAGCCCATTGCTGCATTCAACCTGATCTATGGGTGGCACAGCTCTGTCCTCCAAGTAGCCCTAGCAGGGATTTGTGGTCTATCACTATGCTAATTTGGTGTGGAACTTTCTCACATCAAAGATGATCGCCAACCTTCCTCCTCTATTTGGGCGTATCTTCATTCAGCATCTGCCAAAGTCCTGGAAGAATACCTTGTCGGACTTTACTCTCTGCTGTACCACCCATGAGTCAACACTATCGCGAAGTCACGTGTGGAGGCATCGCATGTCAGGCACAACATCTTGCTTGGGATTATAGTGTGCCAATACTTTAGACAATGATAGCCACTTCTTCACTTGCTTAAAAGCTACGAGATTGTTTCCAAGGCTGATCCTTTCTCAAAAGCAGATGTAAGGGTGCCAGGATGGAAACCAGCTTACATATGATGGTCCCTCAATAATTCAACTCAAGAAAAGACCTAAGCTCTGGTACAGATGTGGGGGAGACGGGGCATCTTTGATCGCACTTGTGTCACCACTAAAATAACTCCACTAAGGCCAGTTTCCCATTACCAAGTCACCCCTTATTTACATGTGCAAATAACATGACACAGGCCAAGCTAGTTCAGCGCCAGCTCTTACAGTGAGCAGAACCCCAACACCCTTGTTTATGGATGTCAGACAGGACTCCCTGATTGGTGGTGTTAACCTGGTCTAATCAGGGAACTCATATTCTATGAGATCCACCTGGCTGACTTTGTTCCAATCACATCTCAAAGTGTGGAAGAGGGCACAGACTGCATTAAAGGTGAACTAACTGCTGTGCACAGTCCAGAGTGCCATTCAAGTTGTGGAGGGGAGACAACAGAAATAGAGCAACAGTAGGGGCAGCATAGTTAGGGAAATAGATACTGTTCCCTGCAGCACTAATAGAGTGTTGAAGGCTGTGTTGCTTATCTGGTTCCAAGATCAGAATATTGTTTCTGGGTTGGAGAGGAAATTCAAATGGGTAGGGAAGAATCCATTTGTAATGCTCCACGTGGATACCAATCACATAGGTAAGACTAGCAAAGAGGCTCATTGCAACATCTCGAGCAGCTCAGGCTAAAGTTAAAATGCAGAATCACAAAGATACTACCTGAACCATTTGCAAATTGTCACTGGATAAATAAGGGGAGAGGTAAATGCATGGCTCAAAAACTGGCATGGGAGAAATGGGTTCCAATTCATGGTATATTGACCCCAATACTGCACAAAGTCAGCATAGTTCCATTGGGATGGATTTCATTTGAATCAGGCTGGAGCAGTGTCTTGGCAAATCATGTAACAAGGGCTGTGCATTTGGCTTTAAACTAATTAGTTGAGAAGGTTCAATGGCAGGGATTTTTAAAAAATCCAAAAGAAACAAAGCAGAGGTGGAGGGTAGTGAAGAGACTAATGATAATCAAAGTGAGACAGAAAGGCGATGAAATTAAATGCATAAGGGTCTAGCAGAAATTAGAATTACAGAGTTAATAATGTTAAAATTTCAAAACTTAAGACTCTGTCTGAATGCATGCAGCATTTGTAACTAGGTGAGTTAAACAAAGATAAACTGATATAACTTGACAGCTCTTACAAAGGCATAGTTATAGGGTGACTAAGATTGGGGACTCCATATCCAAGAATATTTTACATTCCAGAAGAAGACAAAAAGGAAACGGAGGTAGGTAGTTCTATTAATAAATGAGTACAGTTTGGTTGGGAGTATGACTTGGGTTTTAAAAGATCATGATATGTAATCAGTTGGAATGAAAACAAGGAATGACAAGAGAAACAAGACTTGGGTGTGAGTCATGTAAAGGTCCCCAAAGAGTTGCCTTAAATATAAATCAGAAAATAATGCATGCACATGAGACGGCACTTAACTGTCATGGGTGATTAAAATCTGCATATTAGACAGTTGACTTGGGCAATGATGACATGGAAGATGAATTTCTTGAGTGCACAGAGATTGCTTCTTCGAGCAATATCCTGCAGAACCTACTTGGAGAAAGGGAATTTTAAAATCTAGAAATGTGTAATGAGGTCTTGTGTTTCAGGATCCTCTGGAGGATAGCGATCACAACATAGAAGAATTTCAAACTCAATTTGAGGGAGAGCATCTTATGTCTCAACTTAATAAGGACAATTACAGAGGTATGTATAAAGTGTTGTTTAAAGTGGGCTGAGAAAACAAACTAAAGGGAAAGTCGGTGGATGATGTGTCAGACATTTAAGCAGATACTTCATCGTGCTCAGGAGAAGTTTATTCTGGTCAGAAAGGACTTAAGAAGTATGAATCATCCAAGGTCAATGTATGAAATTAAAACTTAATGCATGCAAAAGTAGCGAAAACATGTGGCAGGCAGATTTTGGGAATACTTTTTTTTAAAGAAACCAACAACCAATGACTAAAAAGATGATAAAAATGGAGAAAAGTTAATTATAAAAGCAAATTTGCAAGCAATATAAAAACAAACAGCAAGGGTTTCCATGGGTATAAAAAGTAACAGCAGCTAAAGTAAGTGAGAAACACTTGAGGCTTGCAAATGGGGAACACATGACAGGGAACTGGGAAATGGCAGATTATTTCAATCAATATTTTGCATCATTGTTCACAGTGGAGGACACTATAAGCATCCTAATGATACCAGACGGAAGGAAAGATAATGTAATAGCCTCTACCATGAGAAGCAAAGAATTTGACAAACTAAAGGGGCAGAAGGCATATAAGTCACTCGGCCCAAATTCAAGGGTTTTATAGAATGTGACTGCAGAGATAGTTGATGGATTGGATGTCAAAATATTTCAGAACCCACTGGATTCCAAGAGGGTTGCAGCAGGTAGGGAAACTCCAAATGTAAAAACGATGTTCAAGAAGGAAGAGACAGAAAGCAGGAAACTATAAGTCAGTTAGTCTAACATCTGTTGTTGTGAAAATATTATTAACGAAGGAATAGCAGGATACTTAGAAAAGCTGAATGCAATGAAACAGAGGTCCATGTGGTTTTTTTGAAAGGGAAATTATTCTTGACGAAGTTACTAAAGTTCATTAGGGATATAACAGAACTATAAAGGGAAACCTGTGGATGTAATGTGTTTGGATTTTCAGAAGGCATTCCATAAGGTACCACGTAAAAGATCATTTCACAGGATAGGATCTCTAAGTTTTGGGAGTAATGTGATATAATGGATTCAGGGTTATTTAACACCACAGGAGAGAGAAAGTCAGGATTAATGGGTCTTTGTCAGGTTGGACTGATGTAACTAATGGAGTGTCACAGGAATCAGTTTTGGGTCCTCAATTATTTACTATCTATTTTAATGATATGGAGAAGGGGAGAGAGTGTAAAGTATCCACATTTGCTGACAACACATCAGTAGAACATGTTGTGATGAGGTCAAACGGAATCTGCAAGGGGATATGGATTAGTTGAGTGTGCACAAACTTGGCAGATGAGTTTAGATTAGATTAGATTCTCTAGTGTGGAAACAGGCCCTTCAGCCCAACAAGTCCACACCACCCTCCGAAGAGTAACCCACCCAAACCCATTCCCCTACCCTATATTTACCCTTGACTAATGCACCTAACACTATTTGCAATTTAGCATGGCCAACTTACCTGACCTGCACATCTTTGAATTGTGGGAGGAAACCGGAGCACCTGGAGGAAACCCACGCAGACACAGGGAGAATGTGCAAACTCCACACAGACAGGCAGGAATCGAACCCAGGTCCCTGGTGCTGTGGGACAGCATTGCTAATCACTGAGCCACCATGCTACCCCAAACGTAGGAAAGTTTGAGATCATGCAGTTTAACAGGGAAAATCAAATTTAAAAGCATACTACTTTAAAGTGGAGAGAGACTCCAAAAGTAGTGCAGTGCGGAGAGGTCTAGGTATTCTTGTGCATGAATCACAAAGTTAGAATGCAGATGTAGCAAGCAATTACGATGGCAAATGGAATTTCAGTCTTCATTGCTTGGTGGTTGGAGCTTAAAACAGGTACGTCTTGACACAACTTTACAGAGTTGAGGCCACACTGGATTAATTTATGCTCGCTGGAGTACTGTATGCAGTTTGATCCCCACATTTGAAAAGGATATACTAGCATTGGAGATTGATTAAGCCTCTATTCAGAGTATAGGAGAATGAAGTGTTTTTATTAAAATAAAGAAGATTCTCATGGCGCTTCCACTAGTAGCGAAATCTTGGAACAAAGGGACATGGTCTCATTTAAAACTGAGATGAGAGGCCATTAAATGTCTGGTTCATTATCCCAGAAAGCTGTGGAGTCTAGATCATTGGAAGTATTTAAAGCAATAGATGGATCTTTGAAACATCAGGAGTTGATGACTATGCTGAGCTGGCACAAAACGGGAGCTGAAGCCTGCGGTAGATCAGCCAATATCTTGCTGAATGACAGGACAAGTTTAAGGGACCAAATGGCCTATTTCTGCACTTATTTCCTGTTTCTGAAGTTGGAGTGGATGTGTAGGTGACAGACAAACTTCAACATGGTCTTCAATAGTCTCACTTCGATGGGGATAAATTGCTCCTTTGTGAAAGGATCAAGAATAAGAGGGAACAGGTTTTAAGTAACTGACAAAGGAAACAAAAGCATTACTAGAAAAAATGTTTCCACGTAGTGGGTGCTGAGGGTTTGGAATACACCGCCCAGGAGTGTGGAGGAGGCAGATTAAATCAAGGCATTCAAAAAAGGTCATTAGACTATTACGTGAAAGGGAAGAATGTCCATACAGGGCAGGGCAGGCACCAGATAAATTAGGAATTGTTCCGTCAAAAAAGACAGTGCTGATAGGACAGGCTGAATGGTCTCCTTCTGTGCTGTAACAATTCAGGTAATTTTAATGTGCCTGTTGGTGATTGCTTAATTCCACAGGTTGTGTTTTGCACCAGAGACTGGCTTTTAAAGGCAGCAATTAAAAGAATAGAAGTAACCTGGAATTTGATGTATCATCCACCTGAAGCCTTTAAGCTTAGAGAGAATTAATGAGTCTCATTTGCCTCTTAGCAAATGGTCATGAGACTAGTAAAATATTGCGTTGACTGTCAAAAATAACAAAACTAAATTCAGAAGATGACTAGATTCCTGGAAGGGTATGATGAATATGGTGAGAAGGCTGTTGTCAAGACATCAGAAAACAAGAGACAAACTCACTGGGACAAATGGTCTTTCCAATTCCTATAAAGTACATGCTACATCTTTATCTGCAATATCTTGGCAATGTTCTGCTGGCCTGTACTGTACCTTTACATTGGTGTCCATAGAACCAGAGGCCACAAACTCCCCAAAAGGATGAAAGTCTAAACTGCAGATGTTCGCTTTGTGTCCCGACAGTGTCCTAAGAACTTCAAGAAAACAGAATTAACATTACTACATTCCTCCCTTACGTTACTAATCTAAGAATTGCCAACGTAAAAAACCTAAATATCAGGAATGAATCCATAAACTGGGGTATTTTCGTTTGTAAAAATGTGGCTAAGGGTTTGACTACAGCGGAAGCCCAAAAACTTGCTTAGGAGTGAACCCATTCATTTAAATGGGAGATGTACCTTCTCGGCAGCCTCCTGGTGCTGGTATGTTCCCTTTTATATGTTCTAACCATGATAAACCACAGGTAAGTAAAACTGCAGAAAACGATTCCACGGTTACAGGAGTCGCCCTGTTCTTCAAATTTTGAAATTATTTTGAATACAGAAAGAATGTTTCCTCTTGTGGGGAAATGTTTGATTAGAGGCCATTATTATAAGATAGTCACCAAAAATGTCCAGTAAATAATTCAGTAAAAAATTCATCACCCAAAGGATGGTAAGAACATGGAACTTGGTACCGTAATTATACCTGAAAAATAAGCTATACAGGTGGGTTTACAGGGATTCAAGACAATTGTTTGAGACAGAAGGAACTAATGGCAGGTTTAGATGAGAGCGAGGGGAGGCTGGAATGGAGTATAAATACCAGCATGGACCAGTCGGGATAAATAGATTGCTTACCCTATAAAGGTAGCAGAATTCAAGTGATTCAAAGACAAGAGAGTAAAATGGAGACATGGTTTAATAATAATAATAATAATAATAATAATAATAATAATAATAATAATAATAATAGGTACTTACTCTTTGCTGCTTCCAAATCCCATATTCTTAGTGATCCGGATTGTGAGCCTGCAACAACCAACTCCTCAGAATCTTTAAATTGAATACACTCGACTGGCGTGTTGTGGCCTGTAAGACTCTATAAAAAGATTTTTGAAATTAATACTTTATTGGCTTTATTACGCTACAAACAATTCAAGGCTGAAATCACATATAGAAAATACACAAAGTGGAATAAAGACAAATATAGAAATTTAGTTATATGACTAAAAAGACGGATACCACATCTTTTGTACAGTTTACAAACCCAATCCATCAGGCATTTAAACTCAGCTTGGATTTCACCAGTTCCAATATGGTCATCGAGCTCCTGGCACCAATTTGATAGCTTCGGTACCATCTAAAATCACTGTGTAAAAATTCCCAAAAATGCTTCCTAAGAGTTAAAGATATATTTGAAACAAAAGCAGATTCACCTCAATAACTGTGCATGTAAATATTTAGGACCCTATGGCCAAGCTCCATAAAGAATAATCCCGTTTAGGGAATTGCCAGAGCACATACACCCCATTAAAATTTAGAATCTTTTGTGGTCATCCAATTTCAGTGTAAAATCTTGTGTCTAAGCACACACTGTAAAAAATTATGACACTTATCTGAGAACTCAATGCTTTGTTAAACAGTCCTCCAGTGTTGAATGACTCAAAAATTATGACAAAAATCAGCTATGTAAGAGAAATCTGCAACTTGACCAACTTGGGTAATTGAAGATATCAAGAACTCAAAGGTCTAACAAGTCTAGTCTGTTTTTAGTAGAGTGATGTATGTCAACAATGATCATAGGAACATCCCCTATCATATTAATTTTTTCAAGTCCTAGCCAACAACTTTAACTTGTGGACTGTGTTGCAACTTTCATTTGATTTTGAGGGCAAGTTTGTGCTCAGACTCATATCAACTAGGAAGCAAATGTACCCATTTCACATAGAGCCACTGCCACACTTCTTCGGTATACATTGACTTACCATAATACAGTTAGGTTTGCTGACCGACCACAAATTGACTCGACAGTCCTCTCCACCAGTAGCCAATAGCCTGCCTGAATTCTTCCCCAGTACCAAACAGGTTACATTACCAGCATGAGCGACAAACTCCTCTGTAAGGGAGATGCGGGAAAAAAAAGGAGCTAAGTAGGATGCAGATTCAACAGCAAACTTACAAAAATGCTTATGTTCAAAATGAAAAGGATACACTTTTCCCAAGATTATTATTGATAGTTATCATAGTTATTGTTTTGTCATTGAAAATCTCAAACTGCCCAACCTTATCTATACTAAATATTAATTTAAATTTAAATACCAAAGTTAATTGAAGTAAACTTTAAAGGTTTAAAAACCCAGCACGAGTGCACTTTAATCAACACAAAAGGAACTAGATTAGATCTTATATTACGGGCATATGATGTAAATCTTCCTCTAACAGACGCACTAATACTCTGCCAACACCTATTCATTCTGTTTTTAGGTATTACTCCCTCTTTCTTTTTCCTCTCATCTATTTTGTTTGTTTTGCTATTTTTTTTTTCTTTTTATCTTCCTTCCTATACTTTGTTCTTCTCCCAATCTTCTTTTCTTCCCTTCAATTTCCATACTTCTGATCGTCATCCTGAAACTTCCTTCTGCTCTGCATGTTTTGTAAGTGTCTTTCTTTCATTCATTATTCTTATCCCTCTGGTCTTCACACTCTCCTCCCCAATCCTGCTTTGGTGGCTTGTTTTCCTGGTGTTTCCTCCTTTCACTCGTTTTCTTGCCTTACCATTTTATTTTCCAAATCCTCAAGCATTCATATCTTTTGTTCCGTTCTTCCCCACTTCACTCATTTTTTCTTTCACCCTTTCCATGCTGTTTTCGTCCTCTCAAGTTTACCTCTCAGTCCCTTTTGTGTTCTTTCTCCCCTCCCCTCCTCTCCCACCATCTCACCCCCTGCCCTCCCCCCTCCTTTTCCTTTCTCTACTTTCCCCATACCTATTTCCTCATTTGGCATGGTCAACTCTACCAAAGGTTTCAAACAGATTGAAGGACAATGGAAAATGTACCTATATCACAATCCTATATGGTGTCATTTGTGATTCATAAAAGCTGATCCAATGACAAAGCTTGAAGGGATTCAAATACAGAATTCTAGAAAGGTGGAAACAGATTTACAGCACATTTGAGGTCTTTGGAATGGAAAGGGAGTTTGGAGATGGAATTTGCAAGACTGGTGGGGCCAAGGATTGTTTTTATGAGGAAGGGGGCAATGATAGCATGTTTAAAGGAAAGATGGACAAGATATAAACAGGCAGTTGAGTAATCAGCACGTCTGAAGAATTCAGAAGAGGGACATAGAAGGGGAATGTTAGTGTTACAAATATGATCAGAGATGGTCTTATCTGCAATTGATACAATGGGAGTGGGAAGACGACACAAGATGACAAAGCCAAGGTGAATAAGAGTTAGGAAGTTTATATTGAGGAAGGCAGAAACACTTATAACATTTAAGTATTTAAATGCATGCTTGAAATGCCAAGGTATATAAAGCTATGGGCCACATGCTGGAAAATTAGATTAGAATAACTTGAGCTTTTTTTTTAAAACCTTCTAAAATAAGAAGGAATAGGTTTAAGGTGAGAGGGGAAAGATCTAAAAATGACCTGGGGGTAATTTTTTCACACAGAGGGTGGTGCGAGAATAGAACAAGTTGCCAGAGGAAGTGGTGGAGGAAAACACAATTACAACATTTAAAAAGCATCCAAGTGGGTATATAAATTAGAAGGGTTTAAGAGGGATATTGGGCAAATGCTGGTATACGGTACTAAATCAGATTGGGATGTCTGGCCGGTCTGTTTCCACGCTGAATGATTCTAAGTGAAAAATGATATGATGGCAGAGTTCATAGGGTCAGAAGGATCAAAATCAAAAGTCCTATTACATCCAGTCACAAATGGTCGTGGCACATTAAACAACAGGATGAGGGGAAAGTCTCCATGAACAACTTCATTTTTAATAACAGCAAAGCCCAACAGCTGTTCAAAAGATAAGGCTGTTATACTCTAACATTATTCAACTCCACCTGAGGACTCCATCATCATGAATGCCAGAATATTGGCAATTCCGGCTTATGCCCGAAACGTCGATTCTCCTGTTCCCTGGATGCTGCCTGACCTGCTGCGCTTTTCCAGCAACACATTTCCAGCTCAATTCCACTCTACTGCCCACTGCCCCCCATTTTATCTCTCTCTATGGATTCGAGCAAGGGTTTTGACAAGGTACCACTTGCTAGTACATAAAAAAAAGCCCATGAGATCCAAGAGAAATTGGCCAGCGAGATCTAAACTTTCCTCAGTAGTAAGAAGTGAAATGCAACAATTGGGATTTTGTGACTAGTAGGCTGTTTCTAATGGGGGGTTCTGCAGGGCTTAGCTCTTGATCCCTTACCTTTAGCTCATGGTAATAATGTAGGCTTAAATGAGGAGGGTATGATTAAAGAGTTTGCAGATAGCACAATTTTAGGAAGCTGAAGACATCAGGAACACATCAGTGAACTAATCAGGTGAGCAAAAGAACAGCAGACTGAATCCAAGATTTGAGAAGTGAAAGGTAATGTAGGGAAAGTAAATGAGGCAAGGGAATACACCATATATGTTAGGATAGAATATACAGCAGAGTGATGTGGGGGCACATACCCACAGATCTTTGAAGGTAACAAGATAGATGAAGTAGTTAAAAGGGTATTCAGATTTTTTAAAAATTAGCTGAAGTATATATAATAGCAAGGAGGTTAAGCTTGTACTAATTAGATGATAGCTACAATGCTGTGTACAGTTCTGATCACCACATTACAAGAAGAATTCAACATCACTGGAGTGGGTACCAAGCAGATTTTTAAGGATGCTACCAGGACCGGCAAAACTTTCATAATGATAAAAGACTGGATCTCCTGGGATATTTTCTTGGAGACAGAGGAGGTTGTGGAGAGTTACAATTAAGGGATATAAAATTATGAAAGATTTAGACTGAACAGATAGCAAGTACTTATTTCAATTAACAGAAACGTGAATAGCCACAGGGTAAAAACTGCAGTAATTTGTGGCAACAGGGAGGAGATTTCAGAAAAAAAAAACCTTGTTTTCACTCAGAGAATGGCAAGGGTCTGGTGCTTATTACCTTTAAGAATGTTAAAGAATAAAAATCTACACTCACATGTACTGGAAGTGCTGTAACCTACAAGTCTATAGGCCAAATTCATGAAAATAGATTTGACAGAAAAAGAGTTTTTCAGCACTTAGAGACCCTGCAGTGTATCACGTCCATGCTGATCATCAAGCATCTACCTACTCAAGTCCCATTTTCCAGCACTTGCCACACAGCCTTGTATGATATTGCACAGCAAATGGCCATCTGACTGGATAACTGTTTTTCATCTGCATGGACTCCTTATACACCATACATTTCTATAATTCCATTTTACTCCCTAATGCCCACAGGCCTTCATCTGTGCTATCCATCACTTTATTTCACATTCCTTTCCACCTGCCCTCGTTTCCAACCCAGTTCCAAGACTCCTCCCTCATCTTCCAACTTTTGTTTCACCCTGACACAGTTGTTTTATTTACCTTCTTCATTCCTGTCCTCTCTTCCACTCACATGTTTTCCCCTGTTTCTCCCAGTTTATGCTGCTGTCTCCAGTTTGTGTTTCTCTCCTTTTCTGCCCTAGTCTGTTTCTTTCCCCACCACCTTTGTTTCTCTCCTTCTCCACCCTCCAGTTTGTTTTCCTCCTTTCTGCTCTTGTCAGTTTGAGTTTCCCTCCCCCTTTCCATTTGGGTTTTTCTGCCCTATTTAATAGTTATCTTCCGAGGTGACTCGTTCCTCCCCAATCACCATGTGGCCTTTTTCTCCTCCAACCCCACCACTTCATCCTTCTCTCACGTGGTCAGTGTTTCTCTCCCACAATTTGTGTTGTTTACCCTCTCCCTTTTTAGTGTCTTTACTTCCATTCTTCACTAATTTGTTTATATATATATATATAATCTGTATTGCCGTAGGACTCACGCAGTTTCCAGGTGATTTTCGTTGCCCCCGAAGCCGCCATCCTGACGGCCGCTGAGGAACTGCTATGTTTCAGATGTCGCCGGGTGGCGGTGAGGCCGGTTGCCCGGGTGACGGCGCTAGGCCCGAGCTCTGCCCCACTCAAACCGCCTTTCCACTTCAGGCCACTAACGCGCAGACGCGCTCAACCGGGGATCGGCCACCATGCCGGCTGTGCGCAGGCGCATCCCAGTGGTCCCAGCGCCATATGCGCAATGCGTACACATGCTCAACTAGCGCCAGCGTCGAACCGGTGAAGTGCATGCGCATTAGCCCGATACAGCAGGTAGCCCTGTCCGTCATCCTTCAGCTTATTAGTGAGGCAGTGCGTCGTCTCAACGGACGGAAACGGATCCGCTCATTCGCCTTAGGCTTTCGGTAGCTTTGTTGTAAATTAATTTTTATATGTGTGAGACTATCTACGCAACATTGAATATAGTGTCGTTAATAATAGCTTACATCCTCAGAGGGTCAAAGCGGCAATATTGTTCCCAGAGCTTTAATGCTAACAGTCCTGGGGAAATTTCTGGAGTGTTCACCACGTAACAACAAGTCGCGTGGGGACTTTACCCATTTTATTTTCATTCACCTGAATAAGATTAGTTTTTTTTGTTCCTGGTTTTGTGTCAGCAGCTGTTGTATGAATAGTTCGGAGAAGTATAGAGGCTACCTCGGAGTAAGAGGAAAGGGAAAAGCAGAGGTAAGGGAGATTTTCAGATGGGGAGGCACTCGAGATTTACTCATAACACCAATACTCAGAATCAGAATGGCTACAGCACGGAAGAAGACCATTCGGCTGATTGTGTCGGTGCTGGACTGCTCCAGGACTAATACTCACAATGCTTTTTCCCTGTTATTCTAACATACTGTGGAATTTCTTTTGCCTTAGGTAATGATTCAGTTCCCTGTTGAAACTCAATTGAATTTCTTTCCACAACACTGTGAGGCAATGCATTCCAGGTCCTAACCATTCACAGTGGAAAGATGGTTGTCCTTATGTTGGTATTCCTTCTTGTAACAACTATTTAAAATCTGTGTGATTTGGTTTTTCTTCCTTTCATCAACTGGAATACTTATGCCTGATCTATTCTGTTATACCACTGATCTTTTTGAATATCTGTATCAAATGTCCTCTCAACCTCCTACAAGGAGAACATTTCTTATCCAATCTATGTGTGTGTGTGTATGTGATAACTTCAGGTCCTCATTCCCTTAACCATTCTCTTTCATCTTTTCTGCATCTTCCTAACTGATCTAAAGGCTGAAGCAATTGCAACCATCTTCAGGGTAAAATGTTGAATGGAGGATTTATCTTGGCCTCCTGATGAGGAACCAATCACAGATGAGAGTATTAAGGCAATTTGTCTTGATCACATGATCACTACTCCAAGTGATGTCACGAAATGGGTGAAATACAAATGGTCTGTGACGACATTCCGACAATAGTGCTGAAGACGTGTGTAACAGAACTTGCCATACCTGTAGTCAGTACAGCTACTCTGATGAAGAGTCACCGAGACTCAAAACGTTAGCTTGCTCTCTCGCCATGGATACTGTGATCTGCTGTGATCCCCACCATTTGATGTTTTCAATAGAGATTCCTGCATCTGCAGTAATTTGTTCCTATGGTACAGCTTAAAACACATGCATCTCTCAGCAAAATTACCCATCCTGTACAGAGAAAGCAGTAGAAATTCACAGCAGCTAATTATTGTTTTACCAGTTTACTGTCAATAATCAGCAAAATGAAGACAAGGCATTACCAACAGTTCTATCAAGTGGCACTTGCGAAGGAATAACCTTTTCAGTTTGGGTTCTGTTGGGCACACTTAGCTCTTGACCTCATTACAGACTTGTTCCAGATGTGGATAAAACAGCTGAGCTACAGAGTTGAGTTGAGATGAGAGTTTACTTTCAAAAGCTGATTGGGTGCAGATGTTCTCAGGTAAAGGGATGGCTGGATAATGTTAAGCCTTCAGGAATGAGATAACGAGAATCCAGAGAAAGTATCTTCCTGTTAGGGTGAAATGAAAGGCTGGATAACTAAAGAAATTGAAGGTTTGGTTAAAAAAAAGGAAGCATTTGTAAGGTATAGGCAGGATAGATCGCGTGAATCCTTCGAAGGGTATAAAGGCAACATGAGTAGACGGAATTCAGGAGGCCAAAAAAGGGACATGAGATAGCTTTGGCAAATAGAATTAAGGAGAACCCCAAGGGTTTTTACAAATACATTAAGGACAAAAGGGTAATTAGGGAGAGAATAGGGCCCCTCAAAGACCAGCAAGGCAGCCTTTGTGTGGAGCCACAGAAAAATGGGGGAGATACTGAATAAGTATTTTGCATCAGTATTTACTGTGTAAAAGGATATGGAAGATGTAGACTGGAGGGAAATAGATGGTGACGTCTTGCAAAATGTCCATATTATAGAGGAGGAAGTGCTGGATGTCTTGAAACGCATAAAGGTGGACAAATCCCCAGGACCTGATCAGGTGTACCCTAGAACTCTAGGAAGCTAGAGAAGTGATTGCTGGGCCTCTTGCTGAGATATTTGTATCATCGATAGTCACAGGTGAGGTGCTGAAAGACTGGAGGTTGGCTAACGTGGTACCACTGTTCAAGAAGGGTGGTAAGGACAAGCCAGGGAACTATAGACCAGTGAGCCTGATGTCGGTGGTGGGCAATTTGTTGGAGGGAATCCTGAGGGACAGGATGTACATGTATTTGGAAAGGCAAGGACTGATTAGGGATAGTCAACATAGCTTTGTGAATGGGAAATCATGTCTCACAAACTTGATTGAGTTTTTTTGAAGAGGATTGATGAGGGCAGAGTGGTAGATGTGAGCTATATGGACTTCAGTAAGACATTCGACAAGGTTCTCTATGGGAGACTGGTTAGCAAGGTTGGATCTCAAGGAATACAGGGAGGACTAGCCATTTGGATGCAGAACTAGCTCAAAGGTAGAAGA
>NC_057726.1:60621400-60625068 GCF_004010195.1 Chiloscyllium plagiosum
GTTGGGAGGTCATGTTGTGGCTGTACAGGACATTGGTTCAGCCACTGTTGGAATATTGTGTGCAATTCTGGTCACCTTCCTATCGGAAAGATGTTGTGAAACTTGAAAGGGTTCAGAAAAGCTTGACAAGGATGTTGCCAGGGTTGGAGGATTTGAGCTATGGGGAGAGGCTGTTTTCCCTGGAGCGTCGGAGGCTGAGGGGGTGACCTTATAGAGGTTTACAAAATCATGAGGGGCATGGATAGGATAAATAGACAAAGTCTTTTCCCTGAGGTTGGGTAGTGCACAACTACAGGGCATAGGTTTAGGATGAGAGGGGAAAGATTTTAAAAAGACCTGAGGGACAACCTTTTCACGCAGAGGGTGGTACGTGTATGGAATGAGCTGCCAGAGGAAGTGGTGGAGGCTCGTACAATTGCAACATTTAAAAGGCATTTGAATGGTATATGAATAGGAACTGTTTAGAGGGATATGGGGCGGGTGCTGGCAGGTGGGACTTGATTAGGTTGGAATATCTGGTCGGCATGGACGGGTTGGACTAAAAGGTCTGTGTCCATGCTGTACATCTCTATGACTTTATGAGAGTGACTGCCTTTGACAGTATTTGCTGAAAATGTGTTGCTGGAAAGGCGCAGCAGGTCAGGCAGCATCCAAGGAGCAGGAGAATCGACGTTTCGGGCATGAGCCCTTCTTCCTGAAGAAGGGCTCATGCCCGAAATGTCGATTCTCCTGCTCCTTGGATGCTGCTTGACCTGCTGTGCCTTTCCAGCAACACATTTTCAGCTCTGATCTCCAGCAACTGCAGTCCTCACTTCCTCTTTGACAGTATTTGACTGAGCATGGCATCAAGAAGCTCTGGCAGAACTGAAGTTGATAGGAATTAGGGAATGGTTTTCCAACGCTTGCTTCCCCTAATGAAGGAGTTGGCCAGAATTGATTGGAAGGGAAACCTAGCAAGGAAGGTGGGAGAGTAGCAATGGCAGGAGTTTTTGGGTGTAATTTGGGAGGCACAACAAATTCATCCCAAAAAAGAAATGTACTATGGGGAGGATGATGCAATTGTGGCTGACAAGGGAGATCATGGACAGCATAAGAGCAAAAGAAAAAGCAAACAGTGTGGTGAAGATTAGTGGGAAGCCTTTAAAATCAGTAAAGGATAACTAAAAAAAAAAGCAGGTAAGTTGGTGGTGGGGGGGGGAGGTTAAGAAGAAGATGAAATACAAGAGTAAGCTAGCCAGTAATATAAAAGAAAATTGCAAGAGTTTTTTTGGGATTTCTAAAAGCTAAGACATAGGCAAGAATGGATATTGGACAGCTAGAAGATGAGACTGGAGACGTAGTAATGGAGAACAAACAAAATGGCAAAGGAACTGAAAAGGTACTTTGCATCAGTTTTCACAGGGGAAGACAGCATGCTAAAACTTCAAGAAATTCAGGAGGCAGACGTGAATGTCGCGACACCATCACTAAGGAGAAGGTGGTTAAACTACGTGGACCAGATGATCCCCAAAGCTATGAAGGATTTAGCTGAAGTGATTGTGGAGGCATTGGTGGTGATCTTTCAGGAATCACAGGATTTAGGGAGGGATCCAGGGGACTGGAAAATAGCTAATGTAACATCCCTGTTTAAGAATGAGGGAGGCAGAAGACAGGAAACAATAGGCTGGTTAGCCTGACCTCAGTCATTGGTTAGATTTTAGAATCCATTATTAAGCATGAGATCATAGAGTACTTGGAAGGGCATGATAAAATAGTACTGGCATGGATAGAAGATTGACTGACTGGCAGTGAGAAGAGAGTAAGAATAAAGGGGACTTTTTCAGGATGACAGCTAGTGACTAGTAGAATTCCTCCGAGATCTGTGTTGGTACCACAACTATTCACATTATACATCAATGATCTGGATAAAGGAGCTGAGGGCATTGTTGATAAGTTGCAGATAACATAAATAGGTGGAGATACAGGAAGTGTTGAGGAGGTGCGGAGGCTGAAGAAAGACTTGGACGGCCTGGAAGAATGGGCAAAGAAGTGGCAGTTGGAGCACAATGTGGGAAACTGTGAGATGATGCACTTCAGTTGGAATAGAGGTGTGGACTATTTCCTAATCGGAAAGTCTTTGGAAATCTGAAGCACAAAGGGACTTGGGAGACTTAGTTTAGGATTCTCTTGAGTTAGCATGCAGGTTAAGTTGGCAGTTAAGAAGGGAAATGCAATGTCAACATTCATGTGAAAAGGGCTCGAATAAAAGAGAAAGATGTGCTGCTGAGGCTGTAAAATGCTCTGAGCAGACAATATTTGGAATATCATGAGTAGTTTTTGAAAGTGAGCTGATGGTCTAGTGGTATTATAGCTTGACTATTGATACAAAGATCTGAGCACTATTCTGGGGACTCAGTTTCAAATCCTGCTATGGCAGATGGTGGAGTTTGAGTTCAAATCAAAATCTGGAATTAAGGACCTAAAGATGACCATGAAACAATCGTTGGAAAAAATCCATCTGATTCACTAATGCCCTTTGAGTAAGGAAGCTACTGTCCTTACCTGGTCTGGCCTACATGTAACTCCAGAATCACAGCATTGACTCTTAATTATGTATTTCGGGATGGGCATTAAATGTTTGAGCCCCATATCTAAGGAAAGTTGTGCTATCCTGGGAAGCGGTTCCCCGAGGAGATTTTCAAGAATGATCCTGGGAATGAAAGGCTTGTCATATGATGGGTGCTTGAGGACTCTGGGTCTGTACTCAAAGTTTAGAAAGAGGAGGAGGGATTCTGACTGAAACTTACAGTGGATAGATTGGATGTTTCCACTAGTAAGGGAGACTATGATCTGAGGGCACAGCTTAGAGTGAAGGGACGACCCTTTAGAACTGAAATGAGGCGGAATTTCTTCAGCCAGAGGGTGATTAATCTGTGAAACTCTTTGCCACAGACAGCTGTGGAAGCCATGTCATTGAATATAGTCAAGACAGGAATTCTTGATTCATAAGGGGATCATAGGTTATGGGGAGAAGGCAGGAGAGATAAGTTGAGAAACATATTAGTCATGATCGATTAGTGGAGCAGACCCAGTGGGCCAAATGACCTAATTCTGCTTCTATGTCTTATGGTCACACCTCAAACAAAGGAAGACGCTTATTGGAGCCTAATCATCTTCAGCCTCAGAGATCCCTGCAGGACTTTTTCAGGGTGTAGTGTCCGAGACCCAACCAACTTAAGTCCTTTCATTATTAATTTTCTGATCAAACCCTAGGTAATGTTCCCCCATTTGTTATTGTTTTAGACCAGATGTTTGAGTGGGTGTGTTCTAACTAATTTGGCAGGGGGATGGGATCCGGACTTGTAGTCCAGCAAGTAGGCTAGCTGTTTGTCAGGATGTCCAAGAATGTAGGGAGGCTGTGGAGAAGGTAGCACTGACAAGGAATACTTGCGGACAAAGACTTGGGTTCAAGTGTGTATACTTCAACGCAAGGAGTATCAGAAATAAGGTGGGTGAACTTAAGGCGTGGATCGGTACTTGGGACAAGATGTTTGTGGCCATCACAGAAACGTGGATAGAAGAGGGACAGGAATGGTCGTTGGAGGTTCCTGGTTACAGATGTTTCAGTAAGATTAGGGAGGGTGGTAAAAAAGGAGGTGGTTGGCATTGCTAATTAGAAATGGTATAAC
>NC_057726.1:60626320-60691675 GCF_004010195.1 Chiloscyllium plagiosum
GTACAATTGCAACATTTAAAAGGCATTTGGATGGGTATATGAATGGGAAGGGTTTGGAGGGATATGGGCCAACTGCTAACAAATGGGACTAGATTAGGTGCCAAGTGTGAGGTTGTCCATTTTTGAAGAACAAATAAGAATGCGGAATACAGGGTTAATGGTAGGGTTCTTAGTCAGGTGGGGGAACAGAGGGATCTTGGGGTCTATGTACATAGATCTTTGAAGGTTGCCACTCAGGTGGATAGAGTTTGTAAGAAGGTCTATGGAGTATTATCGTTCATTAGCAGAGGGATTGAATTCAAGAGTCGTGAAGTGATGTTGCAGCTGTACAGGACTTTGGTTAGGCCACATTTGGAGTACTGTGTGCAGTTCTGGTCGCCTCATTTTAGGAAAGATGTGGAAGCTTTGGAGAGGGTGCAGAGAAGATTTACCAGGATGTTGCCTGGAATGGAGAATAGGTCGAACGAAGATAGGTTGAGAGTGCTAGGCCTTTTCTCATTAGAACGGCGAAGGATGAGGGGTAGGATAGAGGTTTATAAGATTATCAGAGGAATAGATAGAGTAGACAGTCAGAAACTTTTTCCCCGGGTACAACAGAGTGTTACAAGGGGACATAAATTTAAGGTGAAGGGTGGAAGGTATAGGGGGGATGTCAGGGGTAGGTTCTTTACCCAGAGAGTGGTGGGGGGCATTGAATGCGCTGCCTGTGGGAGTGGCAGAGTCAGAATCATTGGTGACCTTTAAGCGGCAATTGGATAGGTACATGGATGGGTGCTTAAGCTAGGACAAATGTTCGGCACAACATCGTGGGCCGAAGGGCCTGTTCTGTGCTGTATTGTTCTATGTTCTATATCCCAAATCATTGAGCTCCAGGTTGAGAAAAGATAAACTGGCTCCCTTTGCCTGACCCTTTGTTGGTTACAACAGTGTTCATTAAAATACAAATACTTTTTTCTGAGACCAAGGTGAACTTCTGTTTTAAAAGGAGCCAATTTAACTTCATTGAATTAACAAAAAGAGGGAATTTATTACTAAATGCAACACGTACACACAGGTCATAGAGATGTACAGCATGGAAACAGACCCATTGCTCCAACCCGTCCATGCCGACCAGATATCCCAACCCAATCTAGTCCCACCTGCCAACGCCTGGCCCATATCCCTTCAAACTCTTCCTATTCATATACCCATCCAAATGCCTCTAAAATGTTGCAATTGTACCAGCCTCCTCCACTTCCCCTGGCAGCTCATTTCATACACGTACCACTCTGCGTGAAAAGTTGCCCCTTAGGTCTCTTAGGCAGAAATAAGCAAAAAGATGTTATGGATCAGCTTTTGAATTATTCATGAAGACCTGGTAACACGATGTGCTCATTATTAGATGGAACATAGTTTTGATATTGGCAGTTGAGCAACTAATTTTCATTATTAATGGTTTTGGACACTAGTAGAATTCTGATGTTGATTTCTTTTGAAAGTAACCAAATTCAAGTATTTGGGGTCAAAGGTAGAAATTGCTACAGAAATTCAGTAGATCTGGTAGCATCTGTAGAAAGAAAGCAGAATTAACATTTTAATTCAGTGACTCCTCTTCAAAACTGCTGGAAAGGTCAATGAACTCAAAACATTAACTCTGCTTTCTTTCCACAGATGCTAACAGATCTGCTAATTTCTCCAGCAATTTCTGTTTTTGTTTCAGTTCTACATGTTTGCAGTTTCCTGTTTTATTTCAGTATTCAGAGATTTCTGTTTGTTTCCCTGCAGTACCGCAATGTTAAAAATGGCTGTTCTCAAAGCTTTGGCCCTAACAACACACAGGTCATAGAGTAGGATGTCCAGTTAATAATGTACATAGATTAGTGTTGCAGTCAGTTTTGACCCCTTTTCTTTGAACATTTTTGGAGGGTAAAACAGAGATATCTGCAAAAGGTAGCTTTCTCTGTTGAGAGGGGTGATAGCCCTCTCATCCTTCCATGTTAGATTTCTCCCTGTTTGAAGTTTCCCTGATACTTTGCAGATACATGGGCTCCACACAAAACCTTCCCAGTCACTGAATTCACATCTGCAAATTTTTTCTTTAGCAGATTTTTTTTAAACAAAAGCACATTTTGAAATTAAAGGTAAAAAATGTCTATAAACACTGGGTTTCTGATCCATTATCAAAACACTTCCTCCACTGGATGATTGAAAAAGCTCTATGCTAATTGCATTTGAATGGAAAAGAGTAAAAAAAATTAATATAAAGCAAGAGACACACTCATTCACACATACATACACAAATGTTTTGCGTTTTTCCTCTAATCTTGATGAATTAGATTTTCAGTTCTAACCAGAATTTTAAAATCTGGACACGATATTTGCAATCACATTCAATTTCCTGACAATGTGGTTGATAGTTCAGAAGTAGAAGTAAAATTGCCATGGTCTTATCAGATCATAGGACTCCTCTCCTCTCATTAGACCATGGCGGTGGTTTAATCTGAGGATCATCATACCTCAGAGAGAGGAGATGTTGAGAAGGAGAGTGCTTTATGATAACTTCAGTGTTATGGACCAGGCCAGACCTCCTCAAACATTTCAAGAAGGTAGCTTAGACCCTAACGTTTCTAATTGTTTTGGGTATGTGTAAAGTGGATATTCCAGCAGTATTACAGCTATTCAAAACCCCTCGGTCTTAAATAAAACAAAATTTATTTACAGAGTAGCAAATGAAATGCAAACGAAAGAGAACAGAATACAATATAACCTAACCTATCCGGAAACCCAACAGACTGTCCCAAATTAATGACGCTATTCCAAATTCGTGCTACAATCCTCATAAACACCCCTTGGCAAAAAAGGTGTAATCAAGCACAGGATCTTGCAGGAGAGAGAAATGGGAGAGAGATTCAGCATGGAACACCTTCCATGTAGGTGATTCTTTAAGATTGCCAGCTAACAACTGACCAGTAGCTCTGAACAGCCAGACTGCTAAAAACCCAAACCAAACCAAACCAAGACCAGAGAAAAGCTGAGCAAAGACAACTGATCGTTCCCCTTTCATTGTACAAGTGTTTGTTTTAACTTGAAAACCTTTTGCATGAGGCAGTATCTGTTAGCTATAATCAAATTGGCCCTAAAACCTATCCAAACCAGACACATCGGACTTTGAACTAGGGAAAGTGAAAACAACAGAAAGTATGATGGTAAATAAAAAGGTAAGCAGCAGGTTAGCATGTGTGCAGGAGTGTTTAAGTTCAAGGCAGACTGTGAAAGAAATAAAAAGAAAGGATAACTCAGGAGATATTATCAGAGATATTGGAAATCATGAGGGTAAGAAAGCTAGCAGAAGAACATTTTACCTGAATGCTTGTAGCATTCATAACAAGTTTGATGACAATGGCACAAATCATCATGAATGAATATGATTTAGTGGCCATTACAGGGACATGGTTACATGATGGTCATGACCCCTATCCAGGGGTAAGATAAGGGAGGTGGTGTAGCTCTGATATTCAAGGATGACATCAGGGCAGTGCTGAGAGATGATATAGGTTCTGTGGAGGATAAGGTTGAATCCATTTGGGTGGAAATTAGAAATTCTAAGAAGAAAAAGTCACTGATAGCGTAGTCTATAGGCCATCAAATAATAACACGAGATTGGGGTGGGCACTAAACAAAGAAATAACTAATGCCCGTAAAAATGGTATGGCAATTATCAAGGGGGATTTTAATTTATATGTCAATTGGTTGAACCAGCTTGGTCAGGGTAGCCTTCAGGAGGAGTTCATTGAGTCTATCCTTGATAGTTTTCTTAAACAGTATGTAATGGAGCCGACAAGGGAGCAAGCTATTCCTAGATCTGGTCAGGAATAATTAATGACCTCACAGTTAGGGATCCTCTTGGAAGGAGCGATCACAGTATGGTTGAATTTAGAATACAGATGGAGACTGTGAAGATAAAATCCAATACCAGGGTCCTGTGCTTAAACAAAGGAGACTACAATAGAATTAGGGAGGACTTCGCTAAAGTATGCCAGAAGCAAAGATTTTATGGTGAGACAGTTGACGAGCAATAGAGGACTTTCAAAGCAATTTTTCAAAGTGTTCAGCAAAAATATATTCCAGTGAAAAGGAAGGACTGTAAGAAAAGGGGTAATCTGCCATAGGTGTCTAAGGAAATAAGGGACGCTATCAAATTGAAAGAGAAAGCATACAAAGTGGCCAAAAACAGCATGAAACTAGAAGATTGGGAAAAATTTAAAAGTCTACAGAAAACCACAAGGACAGCCATAAAGAAAAGGAGGAGAGAACGTGAGAAAAAACTAGCACAGAATATAAAGTCAGTTAGGAAAATATTCTATAAATACATAAAATTTTTAAAAATGGCTAAAGTAAATGTTAGTTCTTTATATGATGAGGAGGGGCATTTAGTTACTGGATATGATAAAATGGCTGAGGCATTGAACAGATATTTTGTATCAGTTTTCACAGTGGAGGACACTAATAACATGCCAGTAATTGACGAAGGTAGGTGAGAACCTGGAAACAATCATTATTATAGAATAGGTAGTATTGGGCAAGATAATGGAGCTAAGGAGAGACAAGTCTCCTGGCCCTGATGGAATGCATCGCAGAGTACTAAAAGAGATGGCGGGAGAGATACAAAGTGTACTGATGGTAATCTTCCAAAATTCACTGGACTCTGGAGCAGTCCCAGCAGATTGGAAAATGGCAAATGTGACACCACTGTTTAATAAGGGAGGTAGACAAAAGATGGGGAATTATAGACTGGTTAGCTTAAGCTCTGCAGTGGGGAAGATGCTTGAGTCTATTATCAAGGAAGAAATAACGAGGCATCGAGATAGAAATTGTCCTGTTGGGCAGACGTAGCATGGGTTCATGAAGAGCAGGTCATGCTTAACAAATCTTTTGGAATTCTAGGAATTACAAGTAAGATGGACAACGGGGACCCAGTGGATGTGGTTTATCTAGATTTCCAAAAGGCCTTTGAGAAGGTACCACACAAGGGGCTGCTGCATAAGATAAGGATGCATGGCATTACAGGTAAAGTATTTGCATGGATAGAGGATTGGTTGACTAACAGGACCCAAAGACTAGGGATAAATGAATGCTATTCTGGCAATCAGTGACTAGTGGTGTATCTTAGGGATCGGTGTTGGGACCGCAATTATTTACAATTTATATAGATGATTTGGAGTTGGAGACCACGTTTAGTGTGTCAAAGTTTGCAGATGACACTAAGATCAATGGCAAAGTGTGAAACTTTGCAGAGGAACAATAGATACTTTGAGTGAGTGTGCAAAGGTCTGGCAGCTGGAATACAATGTTAATAAATGTGAAATCATCTATTTTGGTAGGAGTAACAGTAAAAAGGATTTTACTTGAATGGTAAAAGGTTGCATTGTGCTGCTATGCAGAGGGACCTGGGTGTTCTTGTACATGAATCGGAGAAAGTTGGTCTGCAGATATAACAAGTAATTAGGAAGGCAAATGGAATTTTGTTCTTCACTTCTAAAGGATTGCGTTTATAAATAAGGAGGTTATGTTGCAGCTGTACAGGGTGCTGGTGAGGTCCCACCTGGAGTACTGCGTGCAGTTTTGCTCTCCTTACTTGAGAAAGGATATACTGGCACTGAAGGGGGTTCAGAGGAGGTTCGCTGAGTTGATTCCAAAGTTGAGGGGGTTGGCTTATGAGGAGATACTGAGTAGACTGAGATTATATTCATTGGAATTCAGAAGATGAGGGAGTATCTTATAGAAACACATAAAATTATGAAGGGAATAAATAAGATGGATGTAGAGTGGATGTTTCCACTGGCAGGTGAAACTAGGACAGAAGTGCATAACCTCGAGATTAGGGGGAGCAGATTTAGAAGTGAATTGAGAAGGAACTTCTTTACCCAGTGGGTTGTAAAACTATGGAATTCCTTGCCCAGTGAGGTTGATGCTACTTCAGTAAACATTTTTAAAGCAAAGATTTTTTTTAACAATAAACAAATTTGGGGATAAAATGAGAGTGCATGTAAGTGACTCTGAGTACACACAAAAAATCAGCCATGATTTATTGAATGGCGGAGCAGGATCGAAGGGCCAGACAGCTTACTCCTTATGTTTTTATCATTTACAACCTCTCTCAAGAAAAAAACAAGGACAGAATAACTTTGTCAAAGGAGCAGCTTCGTCACACTCAGCCAGTGCAGGAATTTAAGTGGTACAGTTGATGGAACAAACTCTAAAGGAATAACCTTATGTCTTAAACCTAGAAATTAACAGTGTTCAGTATAAACTGTGGCTGAAGTGGCGCTCTTCCTCCAGCCATCATGTTGCTATGGTCTGGCGATGGAGGAGTCCAAGGACCTGCATGTCCTTGGTGGAGTGGGAGGGGGAGTTGAAGTGTTGAGCCACGGGGTGGTTGGGTTGGTTGGTCCGGGTGTCCCAGAGGTGTTATCTGAAACGTTCCGCAAGTAGACGGCCTGTCTCCCCAATATAGAGGAGGCCACATCGGGTGCAGTGGATGCAGTAAATGATGTGTGTGGAGGTGCAGGTGAAGTTGTGGCAGATATGGAAGTATCCCTTGGGGCCTGGGAGGGAAGTAAGGGGGGAGGTGTGGGCGCAAGTTTTGCATTTCTTGCAGTTACAGGGGAAGGTGCCGGGACCAAGGGCGTAGGAGCGGGAAGTGGAGGAGATGCGGTGGAGAGCATCGTCAACCACGTCTGGGGGGGAAATTGCGATCTTTGAAGAATAAACTGTGGTCACTCTGTATTCCTTTTGGTGAATACCTTAGTGTTTGAGAGCAAGTAATAGACTGAGCGTGTTTTTCTCTACAATGGAGTATTGTTTCTGATGTTTATTAATGGAGAAGTACCCTATAGTGTGTCCATCCCAGATTTGTCTTCCTAAAGGGGGCAACCCCTACCCAATGTTGCCCACATCGATGGCGATATTAAATGTTTGATTAAAGTGTGGAGCTACAAGCACAGCCTCATTTGTTAAACTCATTGGCACTTCGTCAGACAAGAGGGCATAAACCATTCATAGAGTCATAGAGATGTACAGCATGGAAAATGAGAACTCACTCTGCAGTAAAAAGGACCAATGTTAGACTGTCCACTCCAACTGCTGTGCAACCCACTCAAAAGAGATAAAGAAAGTTTCTCGCTCTGCCTCCTCAAATTTGGGAGTAGGAATGAAATGAGAAAGCTGAGTTGTCTCCAGTTAAATCTGAGCCAGTGATGTCTTCATGAAATTCATAAAGTTCCTGCTGCTCAGATTCAACTTAGTTCAATGTCACTTTCCTGCCATTTGTCCTAAAATTCTTTGTTCCTTCCTTGCTCATTCTTCACTTGCCATTTTCTTTACCCCTTTCTCTCTTTCTAACTTTTTCCTCTCTCTATATATATCTGTTTATTTTATTTTAATTTCAGCTACTAAAATTTTGATCTACTGATATTCTTGTCAGTTTCATTGTCCTCAATTTCCACATGTAAACCCTTAGCCATCCCTTTTAAAATTACAGGTTTTCTAGCTTCTAATCCCAAGTCCATTTGTAAATCTTTTAACTATTTGAGGATCAGAACTTCTAAATCCTTTGATTGTGTGCTAGGAATGGGCTAGAATCAAATGCAGACATTTCTACGATCATTATCACTAAAGGTGTAGTGTTGGGCAAGCTAATGGGGCTTACAGGTAGAGAGAGGCTGCTGGCTCTGATCCAAACCAGGGTACTAAAAGCAATGGTGGGGGGAAGTAGCAATTGTGCTCGTGATAATTTGGAAACCAGCAAAAGTCACATACTGTTTAAAAAAAGGTGGGTGACTATAGGCCCGTTAACCTCTGTAATGAGGAAAATACTTGAATCTATCATCAAGGACAAAATAGCGAGACATCTGGATAGCAATTGTCTCATTGGACAGATGCAGCATGGGTTTATAAAAGACAGATCACATTTAACTCATTTACTGGAATTCTTTGAGGATCTTATGAGTGCGGTGGACAATGGGGATCAGTTAGATGTGGTGTATCTAGATTTCCAGAAGGCATTCGACAAGGTGCCGTACAAAAAGCTGCTGCATAAGTTAAAGGTGCATGGCATTATGGGTAATGTATTAGCATGGACAGAAGATTGGTTAACTAACAGAAAGCAAAGGGTGGGGATAAATGAATATTTTCCGGATGGCAATCAGTGGCTAGTGGTGGCCTCAAGGATCAGTGTTGGGGCTGCAATTGTTTACAATTTACATGGATGATTTTGAGTGGGGTGTAGTGTGTCAAAGTTCATAGATGACACTAAAATGAGTGGTAGAGCAAAGTGTACAGAGGACACAGAAAGGACACTGAAAGTCTGCAGATGATATAGATAAGTTGGCTGGGCTAGGGTTAGGCAGGTGGAATATAATATTGGAAAATGTGAGGTCATCCATTTTGGTAGGAATAACAGCAAAATGGACTGTTACTTAAATGATGAAAAATTTCAGCATGCTGCTATGCAGAGCAACCTATGCGTGAATGACAAAAAGTTGATTTGCAGATGCAGCAAGTAATTAAGAAGGCAAATGGGGACTCAGCAAGATGGCAGCGATTCTGTAGAACTGCTGTGGACAGTTCTGCCTAACAGCCAAGGCATACCGGTGTTTTTTGCCATCCCTGGCTAACTTGTGGTGAAAATATTAGTTTAATTGTTAATATTTGGGAGTGGGAAGGATGCCAAAGGGAAAAGGAGCAAACAAACAGCAGCAGGGATGACACTCCCCTGCAGCACCTACAACACCAGAGCCCCTCCTGAACCCCCCAGGGACCTGACAGACTCACAGGGATTAGCTGTGGCGATGGAGAGACTTACCTTGAAATTTGTGACTGCGATTGAGGAAATCCGTGGGGAGATTCGTGCCCTGATCCAACCTATTGCATCCATGCTGCAGAAGCATGAGCAGGAGATACAGGGCCTCGGGGAGAGGCTGGAGGAGGTGGAGGGTCAAATTAAGGCCTCGGAAGCTGCAATGGAGGCCTCATCCAGTCGGATCCAGGTGCTGGAGTGAGAGGTGCGGGCCTCGCAAAACCATATTGATGACCTCGAAAATCGAGGTCAGAGGATAAATCTCTGAATTGTTGGGCTCCCTGAAGGTGAGGAAGGTTAGCAGCCAATCAGCTTCTTTGAAAACTGGCTGCCGAAGTTTTTGGGCCTTCACATAGAGTCCAGCAGGCTTCAGATTGAAAGGGCGTATCGGTTTACAGTGCACAGGTCAGGGCCGGTGCAGCGTCCCTGCCCGGTCCTAGTGCACTTCCACTCATATAAGGACAAGCAAAAAGTCATAGAAGCTTCCAGATCCCTGGGAAAAGATCCGCAGGCGCTGCTGTACAAGGGGTCAAAAATCATGTTTTTCCAGGATTTTTCAGCAGCTGTAATCCGAAAGAGGAAGTCCTTCAATGAAGGTAAAAAGAGGCTGAGGGACCTGGGCATCCAGTACTCCATGCAGTACTTCGTTTCAGCCACGAGGACTCAGTTTATACATTTGACTTGGCAGATAAGACTAAAAACTTTGTGGACACTTTAAAATAGACAGATTGGCTTGAATGTTTGTTAATGTTTGTTCTCTTTTCTAATTTTCCCCATGTTATCCCTTATTTTATTCCTTGCTTTCTCCCTAATAATTTCCTTTTTGGAAAGGGGGGAAAAGACCTTGGAATAAGTTGTTCCTATTTTTTTAATAACTGGATATTCTGATGGGAAATTTTGTGAATGTTCTTTGTTGTCTCTCTCCCTTTTTTTTGTTTATTCTGCTTCTCTTTTAGTCACAAGTAGGGTGACATGAAGCCAGGGATGGGTAGAGTTCTCATCCTAACTTTGCCTTTTTTTCTGTTGATTTAAGGATCATCTTGTTTTTTTCTGGCCTAAGGCTGGGACGCAGTCCGGGTTTGAAGGAGCTGAGAAGGAGGGGATGGGTAGGGTGAGTGCCCCTATGGGGGGGAAGAGTCTTCCATTCAAGGTTCTATAGTTGGTTTTCTTTGTAGTTTTTTGGTAGTAATAGTTGTTTATAGTTAAGATAAAGTAGTTTTTGTATATATAGTTTCTCGATTCTATGAGTCTTTATTTACTTATGCTCAGAGCTTTGTAAGCAGAGTTCTCCCTCTGAGGGGTTCAAGGATGTCTGAAAGGGGATATGGCTAAGTGTCTTATTAAATGATGCACCTGGAACATTAAGAGAAGTCATTCACCTGTTAAAAGGAAAAAAGTGCTTTCTAGCCTTAAGAGGGAAAAGGTTGATATCGCTTTGTTGCAGGAAACCCATCTTGATGATGGGGAACACCTGAAATTACAACAGGGAGGTTATGACCGTGTATTCTTTTCATTCTTTACTACTAAAAGTAGGGGAGTGGTGGTACTTATCCAGAAAAATCTTCCATTTACATTATTAGAGCAGGTGAAAGATGAGCAGGGACGGTTTGTGATACTTAAAGCCCTGATACATGGGGAGGAATATGGCATTTTAAACGTCTACTGTCCTCCGGCGCATCCCCTCAAATTTTTGATTAGTGCTTTCTCTAAGTTGAGTGCTTTTGGAACACGGCACATTATTATGGGGGGGATTTTAATTGTCTTTTGGATCCGATAGTGGACAGGATGCCTTGTGGGCTCCCAACTATTTCTTCGCAGGCCAAGCAGGTGGTTGACTTATTCGAGGAGTTGAGGCTGGTGGATATTTGGAGATGTCTTCACCCTACCAGCAGGGATTTCACCTTTTTTTCAAATCCACATAAATGTCACATGAGGATTGACCTCTTTCTGGCTCCCTCAGCCTTTCTGGATTCGATTATGGGTTGTAAAATTGGGAATATAGCTATCTCTGATCACTCGGCAGTATATTTGGAGGTTAAGACGAAGAGTGAAGGGCTAGATTTGCGGCACTAGCGTTTGGATCCTTTTCTCCTTAAGGATTCCAAATTTGTGGAATACATTTTGAAGGAGTTTCAGGAATTCTTGACTATCAACTCAAGCATGGCTAGTAGGCCGTCCATGCTATGGGAGACTGCTAAGGCCTTTGCTAGGGGATTAGCTATTTCCTATTCGGCTAGCCGAAAGCAACAGAAGGAGGAACAGCAGTGTCTACTTGAGACACGGTTGAAAGCTGCGGATGCAGCACATTTTGCGCAGCCTTCGGTGACTAAGCTACAGTGGATCACAGCCCTTCGGGCTGCCTTGAACTCAATACTGACACAAAACGCAAAAAAAGAACTTGCCTTTGCTAGACAGAAGCTGTTCGAATATGGGGATAGGCCGGGGAAGTATTTAGCATACCTGACTAGGAAAATGCATGCTCCCCAATCCATCACTGCAATCAGAGACAGCGCTGGGGTCCTTATATACGATGTTAAAAAGATTAATGAGGCTTTTCGGAGCTTTTCCTCTGAATTGTCGGTCTGAAGGTCGCGAAGACAGGAGTGCTAAAATGGAGACCTTTTTTAAGAACAAGGGGGTAACCTTGGAACAGGCCTCTCTCCTTAATGCCCCCTTGACAGTTCAGGAAATACAGGAGGCAGCTAGGCAACTTCAGAGTGAGAAAGCGCCTGGCCCTGATGGTTTTCCGGGTGAGTTTTATAAGGAGTTTATAGGGATTCTGTCAGGACCGATGTTGGAGATGTACAATCACTCCTATATGCATGAACGCCGACCACCATTTTTGAAAGAAGCTAATATTTCCTTAATTCTTAAGAAGAGAAAGGTTCCTGAGGATTGTGCCTCATACAGGCCCATCTCTCTACTAAATTCAGACTTCAAGATTCTGTCCAAGATCCTGTCGCTGAGATTAGAAAGGGTGTTGCCCCATATTATTAGAGGACCAGACAGGCTTTATAAGGGGCCGTAGGTCCTCTAATAATATTAGAAGGTTGCTGAATGTGGTCCAAGTTTGTCAGCAACAATCGATTCAGAGGTTGGTGATTTCCTTATATACAGAGAAAACATTTGATCGGGTGGAATGGCCGTATCATTTTTATGTCTTAGAACAGTTCGGGTTGGGTGGAGTCTTTGCTAGGTGGGTCGAAGTTTTATATCGCCACCCTCTGGCCGCGGTCATCACCAATGGATTGAAGTCTGGGAATTTTAGGATTGGTAGGGGTAGTCGGCAAGGCTGCCCCCTCTCACCGTTGTTGTTTACGTTGGTGTTAGAGCCTCTGGCAGAGGCCATTCATCAGAATGTCCACATAACTGCTCCGGAAATGGGATCGAGGGCTCACAAGATTACACTGTACGCGGATGATGTCCTTCTGTTTTTATCGAACCCGATCACCCCCGTATCCTATTTGATACAATGTATCAATTCATTTGGGGCTATTTCAGGATATAAAATTAACTTTGCAAAATCGGAGGCTATGCCTTTGGGGAACCTTAAGGATGTGCCAGAAGTTGAAGGTGGCTCCAAGTTCCCTTTTAAATGGTCACGGACAGGGTTCCAGTACCTAAGCATTTTTATTACCCCCAAGTTTGATCTGTTATTTCGAACTAACTTTGCTCACATGCTCGACAATATTAGGCGAGATCTCCAGAGATGGGAGGTTCTTCCAATCTCCAGAGATGGGAGGCTGGGCCGAATATCTCTAATTAAGATGAATGTTCTTCCTCATTTGCTTTATCCCATGCGTATGCTCCCTATAATGTTTCCCAGGTCAACGCTGCGTTCCTTTGTCTGGCATCGTGAGCGGCCCCTCATCAAGCTTACGAAATTGCAGTTGCCTCAAGGAGGGGGAGGAGTTGATTTCCCAGACATCAGAAGGTATCAATTGAGTTCCCTACTGTCCTTTGTGATTGGGTAGGTAATGATCCAAACTCAATATGGCTGGATATTGAGGCCTCCCAAGCAAAGTGCCCTCTTATTAACCTATTATTCATGGATAAGATGAGGACGGTTATGGACCACTGCCAGAACCCCATTGTCATCAGTACAGTCAGGGCATGGGGGGGCGATGCATCAGAGTGAAGATTGTTTATCCAAGACTTTGCCACTTACACCTATAGTTGACATGCCAAGGTTCCGATCAGGGATGATGGACTCAGGGTTCAAACTATGGGCAGCAAGAGAAGTTTCGAGTTTGGGAGACTTGTTTGAGGGGGAGGCTATGATGCCTTTTGAGCAACTGAGCCGCAAATACGGGTTGCCCAGCAGAGACCTTTTCCATTTTTTTCAGGTTAAGGATTTCACCCAGAAGAATACTACGCTTCTCACTAAGCTCTATAAGCCCAATACAGAGAGGTGGTTGCTACGCTCCGCAAACACCCTTTCGGTTAGTGCCCTCTATTGCCTGCTGGGTGGCAGGGCCTGACATTAGATTAGATTAGATTAGATTAGATTAGATTACAGTGTGGAAACAGGCCCTTCGGCCCAACAAGTCCACACCGACCCGCCGAAGCGAAACCCACCCATACCCCTACATTTACCCCTTACCTAACACTACGGGCAATTTAGCATGGCCAATTCACCTGACCCTGCACATCTTTGTGATGTGGGAGGAAACCAGAGCACCCGGAGGAAACCCACGCAGACACGGGGAGAACGTGCAAACTCCACACAGTCAGTCGCCTGAGGCGGGAATTGAACCCGGGTCTCTGGCGCTGTGAGGCAGCAGTGCTAACCACTGTGCCACCGTGCCGCCCACTAATTAATATCCGGCCTGGCAGGATATTAACTGGTTATGTGAGGTCTGGGAGCAAGAGCTGGGAGTGGAGATCTCTTCTGAAACATGGGAGAACATATAGGAGAATACTCGAAAGATCTCAATCTGTAACAGGACATGCGTTATGCAGTTGAAAGTTCTGCACAGGGCACATCTGGCATCAGACCGTCTGGCAAAGTTTACAAAAATAAGTATAGGTACTCTTACCCATTGCTTCTGAACATGCCACAGGATCCGTGTTTATTGGAGCGCTGTGGCGGGAGAGATAGGGTGGGTATTGAGGACTGATGTCAAAGTAGACCCAATATGTCATCTCTTAGGTCTACCGAATTTACCACCTTTAGACGGGCATGGGAAGAAACTATTTAATATTCTTGCATACTGTGGACGGAAGAATATTCTGATGAATTGGGTGTCTGAGAACCCGCCGGGCTTGCTGGGATGGCAGAAATTAATTATGGAGCACATTCCCTTGGACTTTTTCACAAACATGGTGCACCACACAACAGACAATTTTTATAAGACATGGCAGCCCTACTTGAGTTATTTGGATATAGATTTATCAGTTATCTTAACTAGGGTATTTGTTTAACCAGGATGATCAGATTTGTCAAGCCCTGGGCCGTGGAGGAGGTCGCCCGAGTTAATACAGGTATGTATACAATGCTCCCATTCCTTTGTTTGGGAGCCTTGCGCAGAGCATAACTGTTCTGTATTTTGTGGGTTATTTTTGAGTTTTTTGCTTTTTTTTTGGTGTTGCTTTGCACACTGTTAGGGTTTACTTTGTATTATAGAGTAGGTTAGTAGTTATATTGTAATTTGTGTTTTTTTCTTTTTATTATACTGATATTTGTGATTTTTTTCAATAATTTTATATGTTTGTAAAGTTAAAAAAAATTGCTAATAAATATATTTACAAAAAAAAGGCAAATGGAATATTGTCCTTCAATACTAGAGGGATGGAGTTTAAGAATTGGGAGGTTATGCTGCAGCTGTTAAGGGTGCTGTTAAGGCCACACCTGGAGTAGTGTGTACAGTTTTGTTCTTACTTGAGAAAGGATTTACTGGCATTGGACAGAGTGAAGAGGAGATACACTACCTTGATTCCAGAATTGAGAGCATTGGCTTATGAGGAGAGATTGAGTAGACTGGGGACTAAACTCATTGAAATTAAGAATAATGAGGGGGAATCTTATAGAAACATATAAAATTAAGGGAATAGATAAAATAGAAGCAGAGAGATTGTTTTCACTGGCAGGTGAAACTATATCTAGAGGGCATTGCCTCAAAATAAGGGAAAGCAGATTTAGGACTGAGTTGAGGAGGAACTTATTCACACAAAGGCTTGTGAATCTGTGAGATTCTCTGCCCTGTGATGCAGTTGAGGCTACCTTACTGAATATTTTTACGCAAAGATGTTTGAACAGTAAAGGAATAAGGAGTAATGGTGAGTAGGCAGGTAGATGGAGCTGAGGCCACAAACAGATCACACATGATCTTATTGAATGGCAGAGCAGGCTCGATAGGCCAAATGGTCTACTCTTGCTCCTATTTCTTATGCTCTTACACTGTAGTAGCATAAACTCAACAAAGTCTTTTGCAGTATTTTTTAAGTTTCAAAGTGACAATTTACCCATTCTAATTCTTTTGTTTTATCTGTGGATTCAATTTACAACATGATCCTCCATTTTGTAACACACAGATTCCAGGTGTAGTTACCCAATTTGTTACATTCCCAGAAGGGATACCCCCTCAGTCAGTTGCAATAAAATTGATTTAAAAAATTATCCCTTCCCTTGTGGGTGTCTTCCTTCCCGCTGCAAATGAACTTCTGTTTTAAAAGGATCCAATATAACCTCCTTGAATTAACAAAAAGAGTGAGTTTATTAATTGCTAAACACAAAATGAAAAAAGTTGTGCCATACACATGTTCTGAGTAGAATTAAGTGGCAAATCTAACATGATAAAGGTTTTTCAAAAACAATTGCGGCTGCTATTGGATGAAACCTGCTGTGTTGACATTGACAGTTGAGCGTCAATGTTCAAAGTTCTTGGTTTTGCAGTTTGATGGCAATTCTATTGTTCTGATTCTTTTTGACAGTGTCAAGACCAAGTCAGGAAAGTGCACTGATTCTTAATTCTCACTACTCCTGGGGTTGTCACGTTAGTTAACTATTTATTCAAATTACTCAAAGTCCCCAGTTTACTTATATGATAGATACAGGTTAGACAATACACTGTCGAATAATTGTTGCTGGAAAAGGCAGCATCCGAGGAGCTGTAGAGTCGACGTTTCAAGCAGAAGCTCTTCATCAAGAATGAGAGCGTGGCCCAAGGGGGCTGAGAGATAAATGGGAGGGGTGTGGGGCTGGTGGGGAAAGTAGCTGGGAATGCGATAGGTAGATGAAGGTGGTAGGTCAGGGAAGAGGGTGGAGCGGATAGATGGGAAGGAAGATGGACAGGTAGGACCGTTCAAGATGGCGGTGCCAAGTTGCAAGGTTGGATCTGGAATAAGATTTGGGAGAGGGGAAATGTGGAAACTAGTGAAATCCATATTGATCCCATGTGGTTGGAGGATCCCAAGGCTGAAGATGAGGCATTCTTCCTCCAGGCGTCAGGTGGCTAGAATTGGGCAGTGGAGGAGGCCCAGACCTTGCATGTCCTTGGCGGAGTGAGAGGGTTAGTTAAAGTGTTTGGCCACAGAGTGGTGGGATTGTTTAATCTGTGTGTCCTACAAATGTTCTCTGAAATATTCTGCAAGTTGGTGTTCTGTCTCCCAGTGTAGAGGAGACCACACCAGACACAGTAGATGAGGTGTATGGAAGTACAGGTAAGTCTCTATCAGATGTGGAAGGATCCTTTGGGGCCTTAGATGGAGGTGAAAGGGAAGGTGTGGGTACAGATTTGCACCTCTTGCGATCGCAGTGGAAGGTGGGTTGGTGGGGGACGTGTATCTAACAAAGAAGTCGTGGAGGGAATGATCTCTACAGAATGTAGATAGGGTTTGGGAGGGGTCTGTTTGTAGGTGGCAGAGATGGCAGAGGATGATGCAATGTATCTGGAGGTTGGTAGGGTAGAAGGTGAGGACCAGGGGTGTTCTCTCATTGTTGCAATTGGAGGGGTAGGATTCAAGGATGGAGGTGCATGAAGTGGAGGAGATGCACTGGAGGGCATTGTTGACCACGTTGAATTGAATTTATTGTCACGTGTACTGAGGCACAGTGAAAAGCTTTGTCTTGCGAGCAATACAGACAGATCATAGAGTCAAGTAGCATGGATAAGTAAATAATAGGTAAACAGTGGCAAAAACAAAAACACAGGTACAGGCGAATGTTAAGAGTTTGTGAGTCCATTCAGTATTCTAACAACAGTAGGGTAGAAACTGTTTCAAAACCAGCTGGTGCGTGTGTTAAGGCTTCTGTACCTTCTCCCTGATGGTAGAGGTTGTAGAAAAGAAATTGCCAGGGTGGGATTAATCTTTGAGAATGCTGATCGCCATTCCTTGACATCGGGCCTGGTAGATGGGAGATTGGCCTTTGTGATTGTCTGGGACGAGTTCACCACTCTCTGCAACTGTCTCTGATCTTGAATGGTACAGTTGCCATACCAGGTAGTGATACATCCAGACAGAATGCTCTCTGTGGAGCATCTATAAATGTTGGCACGGGTATTCACTGTCATGCCAAATTTCCTCAGCTGTCTGAGGAAGAAGAGATGTTGTTGGGTCTTTGTAACCAGTGCATCCACATGATGAGTCCAAGAAAGCCTGTTGTGGATGACCACTCCCAGGAGCTTGACACACTTCCACATTCCACCTCTATGCTGTTCATGTGTAGGGGGGCATGAGTAACATCCCACTGAAAGTTAATAATGAGTTCCTTGGTTTTGCCGGCATTGAGAGCTAGGTTGTTCTCGATGCACCATTTTTCGAGGTCTTCAACCTTCCGTCTGTCGTCTGTTTCGCCGCCATCTGAGATTCGACCAACTATGGTGGTGTCATCAGCGAACTCGTAAGTGGCATTAGTCTGGTATTTGGCAACGCAGGCATGGGTATACAGTGAGTACAGAAAGGGGCTGAGTAAGCAACTCCAGTGTTGAGTGTTAGTGAGTGTCCCCAATCTTCACTGATTGTGGCCTGTGCGTCAGAAAACTGAGGATCCAGTTGCAGAGAGTGGAGCTTAGTCTGAGATCACTAAGTTTAATAATCAGTCTCTAGGGGATAATAGTGCTGAAGGCTGAACTATGAGTAGGATACTTGCCTAGCTGTTCTTGGTGTCAAGGTGTTCTAGGGAGGAGTGAAGGGCAAGTAATATAGCATCTGACGTGGATCTGTTGGTCCGATAGGCGAATTGGAGTTGGTCAAGAGTAGTGGGGAGGCTGGAGTTGATTAATACCATGACCAGCCTTTCAAAGCATTTCATGAACACTGAAGTTAGGGCCACTGGGCGGTAATCATTGAGACATGTGCATGAGCCTTCTTAGGCACAGGGATGATGTTGGCCCTTTTGAAACAGGCAGGGACAGTGGCCTGATGCAGGGAGAGGTTGAAGATGGCCAAGAAGACCTCTGCCAGTTGATCTGCGCATGCTCTGCGTGAACAACCTGGTACTCCATCTGGTTCCATCGCTTTCCTTGGATTCACTTGAAGGAAAACTGATCTGACCTCTGATGCAGTGACTGTTGGGATAGGTTCATTAGGACTTGTCGGAATAGGTGTTACCTCTCTGCCAAACTTTTGCTCAAAGCAAGCATAGACGGCGTTGAGATGATCTAGGAGGGATGTGTCATCGTCTGCTGTCTCTTTTTAGAGCCCATGATGTCATTCAGTCCTTGCCATTGTCGCTGGGTGTCTATCCTGGTCTCTAGTTTGGATCGGTATTGGTCCTTTGCTGTCTTAATGGCTCTGTGAAGGTCATACTTGGATTCCTTATATTTGAGTGTGTCTCCTGATCTGAAGGCCTCACATTTCGACCACTGCTACACCCTGTGAAAGATGCCTACCGCTCAATCCCCCGCATTCATTTCGGAAACTCCGACCACAATGCCATGTTTCTTCTCCTGGTTTACAGGCAAAAGCTCAAGCAGGAGACCTGGTTTTTAGCAGGTTCTGTATGCCCTGTTAGGAAACACCCAGATTGACTTCCTCGATATGCAGTCCTCCACACATTTGGTGATAAACTCTATGACGGTGGTGGCGAACTTGTCCAAGGTACCTGCGGACTGTTTGAACATGGCCCAATCAGCCGATTCCAGACAGCACCGGAGTTGATCCTCTGCCTCCTCCAAACAACACTGGACCTGTATCAATGAGGGGGGTCTACTTGAGCTTTTGCCTGTAAACCAGGAGAAGAAACATGGCATTAGATTAGATTTTGATTAGGTTCCCCGACAATGTGCAAACAGGCCCTTCGGCCCAACAAGTCCACACTGACCATCCGAAGAGTAACCCACCCAGACCCATTCACCTACTCCCTACTAATGCACCTATCACTATGGGCAATTTAGCATGGCCAATTCACCTGATCCGCACATCTTTGGACTGTGGGAGGAAACCGGAGCACCTGGAGGAAACCCACGCAGGCACAGGAAGAATGTGCAAACTCCATGCAGACAGTCACCTGAGGCTGGAATCGAACTCAGGTCCCTGGCACTGCAAGGCAGCAATGCTAACCACTGAGCCACTGGGCCGGCCTTTGTGGTCGGAGTTTCTGAAATGAATGCGGGGGATGGAGCAGTAGGCATCTTTCACAGGGTGTAGCAGTGGTCTAAAATGTTTGGTCCTCTGGTGGGTCAGGTAACGTTCTGATGTACTTGGGCAACACCTTCATTAAATTGGCTTAATTGAAGTCACCAGTTACAATAAACAAAGCCTTGGGGTGTTCCGTCTCCAGTGTGTTAGTGGTAGAGTACAGCACATCCAGAGCTTCCTCAGCCTTTGCTGTTGGCAGTATGTACACAGAAGTTAGTACAGCAGCGGTAAATTCCCATGGGAGATAGAAGGGGCGGCATTTCATGGTGAGGAATTCAAGGTTTGGGGAGCAATGGCTGCCCATGGTTGCAATGTCCGTGCACCACAAGTTGTTGATGGTAGATAGAAGGAGCAGCATTTGATGGTGAGGAATTCAAGGTTTGGGAAGCAATGTCTGCCCAGGGTTGCAATGTCTGTGCACCACAAGTTGTTGAAGGAGGCTGGAAAATTGCAGTCTTTGAAGAAGGTGGCAATCTGGGATGTTCTGTAGTGGAATTGGTCCTCTTGGGAGCAAATGTGGTGGAGGTGGAGGTTTTGGAAATAAGGGATAGCATTTTTACAGGAGGCAAGGTGGGAAGAGATATAGTCCCGGTAGCTGTAGGAGTCGGTGGGTTTGAAGTAGATGTCCATGTTGAATCAGTCACTGGAAGTGGAGATGGAGAGGTCCAGGAAGAGGAGGGAGGTGTCCAAGATGGTCCAGGTGAACTTGAGGTCGGGGTGGAAGGTGTTCATGAAGTTGATGAACTGTTTAACCTCCTCGTGGGAGCACGAGGTGGCGCCAATATAGTCATAGATGTAGCAGAGGAAAAGATGGGCAATGGTGCCGGTGTCGCTGCGGAAGATTAACAGTTCCAAGTACCTGAAGAGGCAGGTATAGCTGGGGCCCATGTGGGTGCCCATGGTTACTCCTTTGGTCTGGAGGAAGTGGGAGGATTCAAAGGAGAAATTGTTGAAAGTGAGGACCAGTTCAGCCAAACAAATGAATGTGTCAGTGGAACAGTACTGGTTGTGTTGGCAAGAGAGGAAGAAATGGAGGGCTTGGAGGCCTTTGTCATGGCGAATGGATGTGTACAGTGTGTTGATATCCATGGTGAAGATGAAGTGTTTGGGGCCAGGGAAACAAACGTCATGGAGAAGGTAGAGCGCATGGGTGGTGTCCAGAATGTATGTGGGGAGATCCTGGACCAAGGGGGAGAGGATGGTGTCAAGGTATGTAGAGATGCGTTCGGTGGGGCGGGAGCAGGCTGAGACAATGTGTCGACCGGGGCAGTCAAATTTATGAATTTTGGTTCAGAGGTAGAACCAGGCGGTGCGGGGTTCCCAGCCTGTGAGGTTGGAGGCTGTTGAGAGGAGATCCCTTGAGGTGATGAGATCGTGGATGGTCTGGGAGATAATGGTTTGGTGACGGGAGGTGAGGTCGTAGTCGAGGGGGCAGTAGGAGAAGTGTCCATGAGTTGGCGCCTGGCTTCAGCAGTGTAGAGGTTGGTGCGTCAAACTACCACTGTCCATCCCCTTGTCTGTTGGTTTGATGGTGAGGTTGGGGTTGGAGTGGAGGGCTAAGCATTGCAAAGGTGAGAGATTGGAGTGGGTGAGGGGTTGCACAGGTTGAGGCAGTCAATGTCACAGCAGCAGTTGGAGATGAAGAGATCAAGGGCAGGGGTATCCAGGTGGATGGGGTGTGTTGGAGGTGGGAGAAGGAGTCCTTGGATGGTGGGCAAGAGTCCTGATGGAAAAAGTAAGCACGGATGCGAAAGAAATGTTCGATGTCGTAATGCGTGTTAAATTCATTGATCCAGGAACATTGGGGAATGAAGGTTAGGCCTTTACTGAGGACTAATCATTCATCGTCAGTGAGAGAGAGATCTGGGGGATGGTAAAAACACAGCAGGGCTGGGAGCTAGGACCTAGGACCTAGTGTGGGGTTGGAGTTGGGAGTGGGGGCGGAGACTGTGGAGTAATGTGGTTATGGGATCGTGGGTGATGTCATCAATGGAAGTCAAGCTTAACCTGGGGGTCGGGAATCAGAAGTGGTGCCTTCAGTGGCATCTGCGCGGTCGGAGGTGACATAATACGTGACGTTTGCGATGTCATCAGTGATGTTCCGGTGAGTGTTGTCGGTGGGGCGGAGGCAATGGCAACCACAGGGGCAGAAGTGACCTGTTAGGTAGTCTTTGTGGTGGTTTTGGTGGCAGTTGCAGAAGTGGTTATCTTGCTGACGATTGCGGAGGCGGTATTGTCAGTGGTGGCTGCGGCCTGTGGGTGAAAATGATGTCATCGTTTGCCATGGTGGTAGTGGCTGCAGTGGTCGCATGGCTAGTGGCATCCGAGCAGTTCCGGAGGCCTGGGGAAGGTTCTGGAATGATTGAGGAACCCCAAGTTTGGAGGTAAGTACATGAAAATTTGGTGTACTTAGTTCCTTGATGTCCGATTTGCTGGAGAAAAAGCATTTTTTGAGGGTGTGGATTCTTCTGAGGACGAAGAACAGCAAACGTCCTTTGCAGGTCTGGGAGAGTGTTGCCCTGAGCTGGGGCAGGGTTGACTGCAGGGAGAGCAGGTGGCGGTGCTTGGCCGCAAGTGTTTGGGGGCAAACACTGACCAGGTTTCTGTAATTAACAAGAAACCACTAATTTCAAAGAAATCAGTCCTGATCACAGGAAAACAAACTTATCACTCTGGTCACTTCAGCTCTCAACCCTTTCCTAAATCTCCACACCACACTTGCAGATAGACAAAGGCAAACAGACACACATAGATGTTATGAGTAGAAGGAAAAATGCTGGATAAACATAGTTCAATAGCACCAAACCATAAAATTTGTTGACATGTTCCTTTTACTTCTTCCAACTGCTTCTGATCTCCGATGTCCTTACTTCAAGATCCTTTCAATTCTTTGCTGCAGTCACGGAAGAGATGACACTTTAATTGCCTAGTCTTTCCATGTCTACTTAGAGGTACCAGCCTATAGCATATGATGGAAGACATTAGTTATCTTTCAGTTTTTGGATACTTCACTGCAGAGAGAGAAAAATAAGATGCTACTTCTTATAGTATGGAAACCTTTTTCCTCTTTTTTTGTTGTTCACACACAAGCTGTCCACCTGCCTAAGGGACAGTTGCACAGTTGTTGTCATGTTGATTGCTGGCTCCTGGCCTGTGCAACTGACCTGATTGAAAATCCAAACATCAGTCTATCTCCAGATGAAGCTTGCACTGAACACACACTTGTGATCCTGTTGGGTCTCAAACATCTTCCTCCATTGCTTGAACAAAACAACAATGTAAATATAACTCACAATGAGTTCCATTACTGAAAAATGTGTTGCTGGAAAAGCGCAGCAGGTCAGGCAGCATCCAAGGAGCAGGAGAATCGACGTTTCGGGCATAAGCCCTTCTTCAGGAATGGACCCGAAACAGTTTATGTCCGAAACGTCGATTCTCCTGCTCCTTGGATGCTGCCTGACCTGCTGCGCTTTTCCAGCAACACATTTTTCAGCTCTGATCTCCAGCACCTGCAGTCCTCACTTTCTCCTAGATGAGTTCCATTAATTTGTTTTCAAAAGTGCAGCAACTACTTTCATGATGATGAAGATTCTTAGCTCAGGCTCATCCTGGGATAACCACCTTTTGGATCATAGTATCTCTCCTGCATGGTATTATCAGCTGATATTCATTTAACTACAGTGAGAATTACCCTGTCTAATTAATAATGTCTGATCAGGCTTTCTAATCAATTTCAGTAGACCATATCTCTCTTGCTGTCATTTTTAACATGTTCTTTTTAAACACATGACTACACTAAAAAGTTCTTTGTAAAGTTCTTTGAAACATCTAGTGATCATGGAAGGTGGTACAAAAATGTGAGTCTTCCTTTTTTGGATATGAAGATGGCAAAACTGATTTGTACTCGAACTTCATATTAACATTGGCTGGTAGAGTCTGATTTAAACTGGACTAAATTCATAAAAAGGAGTGTGGCATTTCTGATTAGGTAATTGTCAAAAACTCAGCTCAGCACCAACAATAAAGCCAAATTTTAATACAGTAATAAATACTGGACAGTAAGAAGCCATTCAGCAGCCACTGTTGCTCGCAATTGTTCTTCTGTAACCACAGTTCCTTAATACTTTTTATATTAAAAGTACCGTGGTGGCACGGTGACTCAATGGTTAGCACTGCTGCCTCACAGCACCAGGGTCCCAGGTTCGATTCCAGCCTTGGGTGACTGTGTGGAGTTTGCACATTCTCCCCGTGTCTGCATGGGTTTCCTTCAGGTGCTCCGGTTTCCTCCCACAAGTCCAAAAATGTGCAGGCCCGGTGAATTGGCGATGCTAAATTGCCCACAGTGTTCGGTGCATTAGCCAGAGGGAGGTGGGACTGGGGTTGGTGTGGACTTGTTGGGCCGAAGGGCCTGTTTCCACACTGCAGGGAATCAAATCTAATTTCTCATTTAAAAGTACTGATCACCTTTTAATGATATTCTTCTCAGCCTTGGTGGTCACTTTTTGGTTCATGGTCTGATAGCTCACGGTGAATGAACGTTACTCCTCTCCTTTAGCTCTTCCAATGAAAATCCTCAATCTCTGTCCTCTCATTCCCCAACCCACCATCTCTATGTATTCTGTCTGTCTCCACCTCATCCCTTAATCTGTCCTCCACCAATAAGTGGGGGAAGTCTCAAGGCCACAGGTTTAGCCATTGAGTCATACTGCATAAAAGCTGGCCCTTTGGCTCTTCTTGTCTCTGTTGATCACTGCTGACTATATCTTTGGCTTGTCCCAGCCAGTGATGTTACCCAAAGAAGGCCTGTGACAAAACAGCTATATTCTGCCAGTTAGCAACACTGTCAATGTGATTCATGTCCCATCCTTGCAACCGTGACAATCTTGAAGATCATCAATCTTAAGTATAGTTTGAGATCTAAGGTTTGTTTTGCTGTTCATTAAAATTAATTGGGAATATTTCATAACTAAATATTTTACATGTACAAAAGTTGGACTTTAACCACTATGTGACAAACAGCAACTGTCACTGCACATCATATCAAGGTACAAAGTGTGCTTTATGACCCTGTTGTAAATACATGCCTCTGTTTGGTTTTCCTTTGTACCTCTTACCAATCTTTCAGTGAAGTCTGAGCAACTGAATAAATGCTGTGACTCCAAGAGGAGTTCATAGTTTGGGTATTCTGCAGTTAGTAACTCTCCACTTGACTCTCTAAAGACTTTGTATAACCTACAAGGCGCAAGTCAGGATTGTTATTTATGACTCCCCAGTTGCCTAGATGAGTGTAGCTCTAACAACATTCACTCCCTCCACCACAAGTGCAACATGTCTACATTTTGTGATATCAAGCACTTTGAAAAACAAGGGATGCAGATACATGGCAATACAATCAATAAGGTCTCCTCCAAGTATGTTATCAACCTGACATGGAAAAATATCACTGTTCCTTCAAAGTCACTGCATCGAAGTCTTGAAGCTCCTTGTTTAATAGCATTGTGAGAGTGCTTTCCCCACAGACATCGCAATGGTTCAAGAAGGCAGCTCACCAGCACATTCTTAGGGCAATTAGAAGTGGGCAATCAACTCTATTTTGTCAGCGATGATCATATTCCATGCAGAAATTTTATTTTTAACTTGATCAGACAACAATTATGCAAGAATTGTGTTTATTGGTACTTGCCATTGTGACTTCACTGGTATTTGCATGATTGGAAGAATGGCCAAGAATGGAAGAATGACTTGGTTGTAGATGGGCCAAGTGGGCAGAATCATCACTTCAAAAGAATCTCTAAAAGTGCTAAATGATGGGAGATATACATTCCTGTCTTGATCCCAATGAACGACTGAGCAAGAAGGCCAATCTACAATACGTGTTCTTAAAGAAAAATAATGGTTATTGGGAGTCAAAGAATCTCTACAGCGTGGAAGCAGGCTATTTGGCCCATCAAATACACGCTGACCCTCCAAAGAGCATTCCACCCAGACATACCCTATCCTTGTAACCCTGCAATTCCCATGGCTAATCCACATAGCCTGCACATCCTTGGACATTATGGACAATTTAGCATGACAATACACCTAACCTGCACATCATTGGACTGTGGAAGGAAACCCATGCAGACACGGAGAGAATGTGCAAACTCCACACAGTCACCTAAGGATGGAGTTGAACCCAGGTCCCTGACGCTGTGAAACAACAGTGCTAACCACTGAGCAACCATGCCAGCTATAGTCCAGAGGCCAAGTCACTTGCCATGATCTGGATCCTAGTGATGGTCCTTTAGAAGTTATGAACTTACTGTGTGGACAGCAGGAGGCTGGAAAAACACAGCAAGACAGGCAGCATCAGGAGGTGGAGAAGTCAATGCTTCAGGTGTAACCCTTCTTCAGGACTGGGTGTGGGTGTAAGGAGAGTTGCAGATAAAAGGGACGGGGAGGAGGGAAGGGTGGTGGATCAACCAACCAGGTCGTACCCTTTACCTGTGTTCACCTACCTCACCGGGATAGGTGGGTACAGCCTGATTGATCGATCCACCACCCCGTATGCCACCCACCCACCCTTATCTGCAGCTCCACTTATACCCACCCCCAGTCGTGAAGAAGGTTACACTCTAAACATTGATTCCTCCACCTCCTGATGCTGCCTGGCTTGCTGTGTTACATTAGATTACATTACAGTGTGGAAACAGGCCCTTCGGCCCAACAAGTCCACACCGACCCGCCGAAGCGAAACCCACCCATACCCCTACATTTACTTTATTGCTGGAACAGCACAGCAGGTCAGGCAGCATCCAGGGAACAGGAGATTCGACGTTTCGGGCACAGGCCCTTCTTCAGGAATGGCCTGAAGAAGGGCCTGTGCCCGAAACGTCGAATCTCCTGTTCCCTGGATGCTGCCTGACCTGCTGTGCTGTTCCAGCAATAAAGTTTCAACTTTGATCTCCAGCATCTGCAGACCTCACTTTCTCCCCTACATTTACCCCTTACCTAACACTACGGGCAATTTAGCATGGCCAATTCACCTGACCCTGCACATCTTTTGGACTGTGGGAGGAAACCGGAGCACCCGGAGGAAACCCACGCAGACACGGGGAGAATGTGCAAACTCCACACAGTCAGTCGCCTGAGGCGGGAATTGAACCCGGGTCTCAGGCGCTGTGAGGCAGCAGTGCTAACCACTGTGCCACCGTGTTCTTCCAGCCTCCTGCTTCTTTACATTGGATTCCAGCATTTGCAGTATTTTTGTCTCAATTTACTGTATATCAGCCCCCTAGTTCCATTGGAGTCTGATGAAATTCAGAGTGTTGCTTGCTATTGTACAGTTTCAGCAAGCATTGTTGGTAAAGATTGTGCAAAGATTCTGCCCTCTGTGAAGCAATGAAGAAGCCTCTAGAAATGTTGGCACTGCCAGTTTCCCAGATTACAAAGAAGGTCGAGCAGTAGCTCCAAAGAATTTCAAACTCATTTTCTGTTAATGATTTATTTCAAGAATCAACCTGGGCCACTTCCATTTCAGCTATTGCTCTGTGTGTTGCACAATATTATAGAAGGTGTTTACATCTACCCCTCCTCAGGCCTTAGCATACTCTTAGTTGACAGCACTCTTGCCTCCTTAAGTCAGACAATCATGGGTTCAAATCACATTCCAGATACATGAGTCCTAAATCTAGGCTGACAAGATGCAGTATGGAGTCAGTGCTGTCATTTTACAAAAGTGCCAACCAAGACTCCATTAAGGACTCTGAGGTGAATGTAAAATAACCTGTGGTACTAATTTGAAACAGTGCAGAGGAGTTATTCTGGTGCTCTAGCCAATTTGTATCCCTGAACCAACATTACTAAGTAGCAGAATATCCGGACACTACCAAATTGCTGTTTGAGGACCTTGCTGTGTACAAAGTACCAAGTATTTAACTTTAGGTCATCACATTCTCAGGTGGTGACAAGTACTGTGCAGAACCACCTTTCTCTTCTTTCCCACTTCCAACTTCTAACTTAGGAATGAATGCCTTCTGTTATCACGTTTGGGTAGAGTGGAACATGCAGTTAAATATAACAATTTATTCAGGTTAAAAAAAAGAGTTACACAAAGATGAACAATGCAGACCTATGTGATATGCTGATCATTCTAATACATCATATTGGACATCATTTGGTTAATATATATCATTAGGTCAGTTTTAACAGACCTCATTCAAACACAGTTAAGCAAGGCAATTCAAGTTCTGTAAGTACTTTGTTTTCATGTGTCGTGATTCATAAATTGCAAAATCATGCACTACTTTGCATTGCTGACTTCAGCAGCCAATTATCTTATAAATGAAGCCAAACATCAAGCTTTACAACATTACATTCCCTTAATATGTTCTGTTGAAGAGTGACAGAAACGGTGGTTAAATGAGAATCTGAGGAGAAAACATTAGATTTCAGAATGTAAGCAAATTGTTCTAGGAGTTGGCTTCTTCCTTATCCTAGAATTTCCTAAAGGTTCCTAATCAAAGCTTTTCCATCATTACATTAATAATCAGTGAAAATATCAGACGGGTTGTGAATTTATGACTTCCTCACTTGTTTCTTAATTTTTAACCTCAACAGTGTGTTTATTTAATATCAGTGCTTGTTTTTTTTTCTAGACTTCTAATGTTTAGTCCCAGACTATTTCTTGCACATTAAGTTCAGCACCCTAGGTTATTGAAACATAGTGAATGTAGTTATAGTAAATGTATTTGATTTAATGAAAGCCTCACTTTGGTAAATGTGGTAACTGATAAATAACTAGCTTGCAACCTTTAATAAAACAAGAGCTCATGTGCTAGCATGTAGCCATCATTAAAAATATAGATTTTCCTATCTACTGGATTGTAGTGGATATTTGCCACATTTGGAGAATATTTTGCAAAACGGATTTTGAGATTTTGAGCTTCTTGATTACTGATTGTGTCATACATATAAAATATCTCCTCTTCAGTCTCACTAATGTAACGGGTGGCATAGAGTACCCCACAAACCATAAAGGCATTGGTTGCTGCTTTCTTAAAGAGCTTAGTTTTCCAAGTCTGGGTAACAGCCAAACTAACACTGTCTATTTTACTCAGTACGATATTGCCATAATTCTCTTCAGTAGCATAAATTACCCAAAGGCCGTTTTCATCCACTGAGAAATCCATATCACTATGAGTGTAGCAGTTATAGTAACAGTAAGGGAACTTGTTGTCAAAACCAGCATCAGGAAGGAGAACATTTGTGATGTGTTTTGTTGCCATGTCAAATCTACACATTTGTCCGGACTTATAGCAGTTATAGTATAGACTGTTGTTGTAAACCACAACTCCTGGACCCTGAATTGCATTGGTGGTGGTGAATGATGATTTCACTGAAATATCAATGTTAGACTTTGCTGTCAGGAAGTTTTTGTAAGAAGTGTAGGTTCGGATTGAATTTCCATAAATGTTGGAAGACAGCAGTGCCATGACCCAGTAGAGTTGCTGGCTTCCTGGCATTGAATCCATACCCCAGCCTCCATAAGGGTATGATGTGCCATATGGATTGAGTTGTGCTGTTATCGGTTCACTTATGTTACGTAAAATTCCTTTAGTACAGTTTCCTAGAAGAAACAGAGTTAATTATAGTTGCATTTTTTTTAGAAAAATGATTTTGAAGGAGGTTTCTTTAATCAGAGACAATAGAGAAAACTTCTTGTTATACCCATCAATCTCAAATCAGCTCCATTATTCCTAACATGCTCAAATCATGGAATCTCATTCTGATTCGTAACACTCCCAATACTCTTATTATTCCCTACCCAGACCCATTTTTCCCCCAGTTTCAATTCCACGCCATCGCTTCCCATTAAACACAATCTTCACTCCCAGTCTTGAAGAATAGTCACTTGACCCAAAATCATAGCTCTGATTTCTCTACACAGATGCTGCCAGGCTTGCTGAGCTTTTCCAGCAATTTCTATTTTTGTTTCCGATTTGTAGCATCTGCGGTTTTTTCGTTTCTTCTTTATTCCCATAATTTCCATTATATTTAAACTTCAACTCCACTGCTTCCATTATTTCAGGTGACTTCCATACTAACCAGAGTTAATTCTTCCTGAATAAGAGCTGAAAAATATATTAATGTTGAAGGCCATGCTTATAATTACATGAAGGACATTTGAATTATACTTGTTCTGAGGAAGGGTCATTGAACCCAAAATGTTAACTTTGATTTCTCTGCACAGATGGGGCCAGACCTGCTGAGCTTTTCCAGCAACTTCTATCTTTATTTATGATTTACAGCAACTACAGTTCTTTCAGTTTTTAATTTGCAATATACTTGTGTCTGGAATGAGTACCTTTTATAATGATCTGTGATTTACATCTCACTGATTCTATTTTAAGCAGGAGGTCAGATAATTGCAAGCCTGGCCCACTCAACTTTGGAAACTGTGTCTACAAGGATGCGATTTTCATTGTGTGGAGGAGTGTAAGCCACAGTCAAACCAACCATGCAGGGAAAGTGAAAAGCTTGCCCAGACATCTCTGATTAAACCTGTGCCTCTGCTTGAGGATAGATCTGGCTCTCTGACCTCTGCTGTCAATATCACTGGTCTTATTTACACCAACTTAAGAGGTTTCAAGTGTTTACAGTTTCAGTTGATACTTTAGATGATTGACATTTTTATTTTATTGTAGTGAAATTGAGTTTTTTTTTTAACATGTTGGAAAGTTGACAATGATTGACTGTTCTGTTGAGACATTTTGTGAACACAGTGTAGTAAAACCATATGTTTTACTTGCTTTTATATATTGGATAGTGGGTGAATGAGCATGGGTAGGGGAGATGCAATGAAGGGTCAAAGGGTTGCATGAAGAGAAACATTTAAACTTGCCTTTTAAAAGATTCCCTCATGCTGGTTCACAACATAGCTGAGTTGCCATAAACCTCAACTCCTTAAGGGCTAGTCTGACGAAACAGCATAAATGCTAGTAGCTCATTTGTTCTGGTCACTCAAAATTCAGTATAAATGAACTATATAGTTTTTCCAAAGCTGACAGTTCACAATGATCCACTATCATCCTGAATTGGAAATTTTCCATTTATGAATATAGAGATTGGGTGATGACAGGTTGTATAGTTGGCAACAAGAAGTTGCAGTATAACATTTTGGACACTTCACAGGTGTGTAGTCAGACAAAGAGTGGAGCTAAGGTAAAGAAGGACATCTTAGAACAGGAGATCATTAGTTTGGTCAACTAGTTAAAAATAACATCTTGACAGAAGAGAGAGAGGTGGATAGAGTGGAAAGTTTAAGGGAGGGAATTCCATGTCTAAAAATAGCTCCTCTACTTATTGTCATTTACATAAACGATTTGGATGCGAGCATAAGAGGTACAGTTAGTGAGTTTGCAGATGACACCAACATTGGAGGTATAGTGGACAGCGAAGAGGGTTACCTCAGATTACAACAGGATCTTGACCAGATGGGCCAATGGGCTGAGAAGAGGCAGCTGGATTTTAATACAGATAAATGAGAGGTGCTGCATTTTGGGAAAGCAAATCTTAGCAGGACTTATACACTTAATGGTAAGGTGCTAGGGAGTGTTGCTGAACAAAAAGACCTTGGAGTGCAGGTTCATAGCTCCTTGAAAGTGGAGTCGCAGGTAGATAGGATAGTGAAGGCGGCATTTGGTATGCTTTCTTATATATTGGTCAGAGTATTGAGTACAGGAGTTGGGAGATCATGTTGCAACTGTACAAGACATTGGTTAGGCCACTGTTGGAATATTGCGTGCAATTCTAGTCTCCTTCATATTAGAAAGATGTTGTGAAACCAGAAAAGATTTACAAGGATGTTGCCAGGGTTGGAGGATTTGAGCTATAGGGAGAGGCTGAACAGGCTGGAGCTGTTTTCCCTGGAGCGTCAGAGGTTGAGGGGTGACCTTAGAGGTTTACAAAATTATGAGAGAATAGATAGGGTAAATAGACAAAGTGTTTTCCCTGGGAATGGGGAGTACAGAACTAGAGGGCATAGGTTTAGGGTGAGAGGAGAAAGATATAAAAGAGACCTAAGGGGCAACTTTTTCCACGTAGAGGGTGTTACGGGTATGGAATGAGCTGCCAGAGGAAGTGGTGGAGGCTGGTACAATTGCAACATTTAAGAGGCATTTGGATGGGTATATAAATAGGAACGGTTTGGAGGGATATGGGCCGGGTGCTGGCAGGTGGGACTAGATTGGGTTGGGATATCTGGTCAGCATGGACGGGTTGGACCGAAGGGTCTGTTTCCATTCTGTACATCTCTATGACTCTCGGCAGCTGAATAATGGCTGACAATACTGGAGTAAAGCAACTGAAAGATGTATCTGAGCCCAACCTTGGAGAAACATTAAATCAAAATAGGTTATAGAACTGGAGAATATTACAGAGATAGGAAGGGGCGAACCCAGTCTTGTCACCAGAATATGTCAATTTTCATGTATTTTCATGCACTTCTGGATTAACTGGACAATCAGGCATAGGATTTTTCATTGCCCACCTTAAGTAAACACAATTACAGTGGCTTCATTACAATCCTTGCAGGGCTCAGCTAATTCAATAAAGGCAAGGAATTGAGTTTTGTCACTACCAGTTATATTTCTTACGAAGTATTTTGGAGTTACTTGAATATTATTTTGTAAAGTGAGTTTTCAATCATGTACATAAACCTGTCTATTAAAAAAAATTCAAGTAGATTTAATTTAAAATAATATGGTTGGCATCAAGATATAGTCTTTGTAACTAATATATGAAACTAATAATATGTAATCTTACCAATGTGTATATTGCCATAGACGGAGAAACTCTGCAATCGGTTCTTCATTTTCTTCAAATGGTCTTTCATGGACAGGAGATTGTGCTTGTCATATTGCTGCAGATCTTTCAAGTTGAGACGGGCATCAAGTATCTGGATCACAAAATAATTAATTATACATAATTAATTATACAGCCTATTTATGAGGGGGAAATAATCTATTTAGGGTAATTAGCAGTCTATTTATTGTTGGTGTGGTGGTTAGCCTGCTTATTATTAAACATTATGAGCAATCTGTTTATTTTTGGGGTATTTGACAGCCTGTTTATGAGATTGAAACAAAGATTAGGAGTAGTAAAAATGGACAAGCTCAAAAAGGAGATTGGATCTCAGAAATAAGAAGAGGATGTGACAACAGATAGTTGATTAAGAGAATGGGTCTGAAATGCAAGTCGAGGAGAAGAAACATCTTATTGTTTTGTGTAATGGCCTGAGCTCTACATTGATGCAGCAACTAATAGCCAAGTTTCGTACCCATGAAAATGGCCTCAACCGTGATCTTGGGTTCATGTCGTGCTGTTCAGTATCTGTAAACACCTTCCTTACTTTCCTGTTTTGACAGCATCACTTTGATAAATTGTTATGAACTCACTACCTTAATTAGTTTGTACAGTTTTGAATTACTTATTGCACTCTCTCGCCCACACACCTCTCACACAAGTACTCTCTCACAGATATACTCTCTCACGCTCACACACACTCTTTCTCAAGCACACAAACTCTCTCTCTTTCTCTCACACACGGTGAATCATTTCATCCAAAATGTTTGTTATTTGCAGATACAGAAAGGCTTTCCTGAAGAAGGGCTTATGCCCGAAACGTCGATTCTCCTGCTCCTTGGATGTTGCCTGACCTGCTGCGCTTTTCCAGCAACACATTTTCAGCTATTTGCAGATACATTCTATTTGTTCAAAAAACACACAATTTATAGTCACAATCAGTCAATGTGGCATCTTATAAGGACAAGAACAAAGAAGAAATATTGCACAGGAACAGGCCTTTCAGCTCTCCAAATCTGTGTTGATCATCCTGCCCTAACTAAACTAATAATCAAACCTTCTAGCCCTGTTTGGTCTGTATCCCTCCATTCCCTCCCTATTCATGTGATCATCGAGATGCCTGTTAAATGGGAGCCCAGGTTCCCTGGGCGTTTCAGATTTAATTATTAGATAGGGACTGCTACTCCTGCTGGAACAGTTTGGGTTAATTATCAGAGAGGTTTGATCTCCCCTTCGTAACATTGGCCCTTGCCCAATTAAGCACCCTCACCTGAGGGCCCTTCTTGTCCTTGTCCATGACTAATCCAACCTTCCAGATTTTGAACAAAGCCTCACACCTACAATTTCATGTCTGAACTGAGATGTCACCTTTTGTAATTCCTATCACTGCCTGATTGTCATGCTAACATAGCACTGACATTGAATTTATAAACACTTTATATACCATCTAATGCTCTTTGTCACCTGCAGAGACATGTTATCTGACACTCCATTCACACCAGTTGTATGATCTTTTGATCTCTCTGCCTTTAACTCTGGGTCTGTGTGCACTGCTCTATTACTGCACCTGACAACGGAGTTGTGCTCTGAAAGCTTCTGCGATTTCAAATAAACCTTTTGGACTATGATCTGGTGTCGTGTGACTTCTGACTTCATCCAGGAGAAAGTGAGGACTGCAGATGCTTGAGATCAGAGTCGAAAAATATGGCGCTGGAAAAGCACAGTGGGTCAGGCAGGCGAATTGATGTTTTGGGCATAAGCCCTTCATCAGGAAGGGGGCCGAGAGATAAATAGGAGGGTGGGGGTGGGGGGGAAGGTAGCTGGGGCAGGGAAGGCGATAGGTAGATACAGGTGAGGGGGTGATGGTGATAAGCCACAGGAGAGTGTGGAGCAGGTAGATATTTCACGGAACATCTCTGAGACACGTATCAAACAACCCCACCATCCTGTGGCTGACTACTTCAACTCCTCCCACTCCACCAAGGATAGGCAAATCCTGGGCATCCTCCACCAGCAAATCTAACCAACCCTACACCTGGAGGAAGTACGTGTCATCTTTCACCTTGGGACCCTCCAACCACATAGCATCACAGTCAATTTTACCAGTTTCCTCACCTTATCCCAGATCCAACCCTCCAACTTGGCACTGTCCATTTTCCTTCTCACCTATCCACTCCACCCTCCCCTCTGACCTATCACCATTACACCCCACCTGCATCTACCTATCGCCTTCTCAGCCACCTTCCCCCAGTCCCACTCACCCTCAAATTTATCTCTCAGCCCCCTTCCTGCCACCACATTCCTGATGAAGGGCTTATGTCTGAAACATCAATTCACCTGCTCCTTAGATGCTGCCTGATCTGCTATGCTTTTCCAGCACCACACTTTTTGATTCTGACTTTGTCCAACCCAGTCTAATACTGACACCTCCACATCATTGACACAGGAGGAGTAGGCAGCAGGGCATTTTCAAACAGTTGGCTGATGACTGCTAATTCTCTTTCTCTCATAAAAGACAGTCTCCAATACACTTTAGATGGTATTAGGAAATGCAAAACACACAACTATGATAAATGAAATGTAGTGATGGTACTCTAGTCTAGTTTCACCAGCTAGCTCCATTGGGAAAATTGATACATTTAATCTGCCTGGACTTGAAAAAAGGTTGTTTTTCTATCCCTTTGACTTCATGTTTGTGTTATTTCATTAATGAAAGCTATAAGTGGAAAATTCAGTATGGGACATGTTGAAGAATAATTAACATGAAGTCAGTAATTCACTGTTGTGGGATCTGACGGAAAGAAGCAAGCTCTTAACCTAGTGTGTTGAATGAAGTACCTCAAATGATTGAGCCAGGTTAAAAGTAACCAAAAGATAAATTTGAAGTAATTGACATTGAAGTTCTTTAGTCGTGTTAATCAAAAAATATTACATGCGTACAAGTGAAGTGGTCACTTGCTTGCAATAGCTTTCCTGCTTCATTGGTTAGTTACCTCATAGGCTTCAACTACACCAAGAGTTCCAAGTGGGAGCAACAGAAGAGAAACGGGAATATATTATGTAACCATTTGGCATAATATCCTAAAGTGAGAGGCTCTAAGAGGAAGCATATTATTTTAGAATTCATCAAAACCTGTTAAACATTAGTGCAAAATGCAGAAATTGAATTAAGTTCGAAGCTAAGTCCAAGGTTGAGGTGAATAGGATTTCCATTGCCCAGAGAGTTTGACACATTATTTTGCTTCAATGTTCAGTTAGGCTTCAACTCTAGGTTCTCATGCAATTATAGTTTACTTCTATAATCAATGTGTGGTGAGTCACCTGTGGATTGAACTGTAATTGGGCTGTTTGTGAATCACAACCCTAAGGTTAGGATAATTGAATGGAGTACCATTCTGGCGATTTCAGTGGGCGGCTGAGACCATTTTAATGATCACGTTACATTGAAATATTCCAGCATTGTCCACTTCTTCAAACTGGCAGACTGATATCCTGGCCAACAGAACATTGGGCTTTGTTTCATTATTTCACAGATATGGACATTACTACCTAGGCCAACATTAAGCACCCATCCCTAATTGCCCTTAAGAAGTTAGTTGTGAGCTGCCTTCTTGAACAACTGCTATCCATGGGGTAAAGTTGTGACCATAATGCTGTTAGGGAGAAGTTCAGCAATTTTGACTGGCAGCATTGGGAGATCAGCCATATACTTCTTTGTTAGGGTGGTGCATGGCATTGAAAGGAACTTGCGGATAATGGGTGTTCTAATGTATTTTCTGCCACTGACCTTCTCGATGGTAGAGGTTGCAGGTTAAGAAGGCACTGTCTAAGGATGCTTTGTGAAATACTGCCATGCATTTTGTAGATGCTACATACTGCTGCCATTGTACTTTATGGCAGCGGGATTGAATGTTGAAGGTGATAGGTGCAGTGTCAATTAAGCAGGCTGCTGGATGGTGCCAAACTCCTTGCGTGTGATTGTTAGGATACCAGGAGTCAAAGGAGGAATTTTCAGAACCACAGTGCTGTGCAAGGCCATCCAGCAACCAATAGAGAGGAAAAGATAAGATCAGAGGTAGGGAGATTCAAGGACTCAAACAAGGGTCAACACTTGTGAAAAATCTAAGTTTGTCCTTTCTTGGTCTATCGACACTTCCTCTTCCAATCTTTTATCAATTCCACAAACTGTGGGCAACCCCCTGACAATGTTAAAATCAGGATGCAACACCAATAGTGCCATTAGGCTGCAACATTTCAACCTAAAGTGTACCTCTATATTTACCTGCAGCAGAAAATTTGGTTAACTTAAAATTGGCAAAGGTTGAATGGCACTAAATGGGAATAGAGTGAAGTTCTTTAGTCGTGTTAATCAAATTAGGACTCAACCTAATTTGATCAACTCCCATGCAACATTCCTGCAGAGCAGGAGAAATGGGGGCTGAAATCAGAGCCAAATATTCAACCAAAATTCAAATCCAGTGATCACAGCACACAGAGGTTACAAATTTTTTTTACAAATACTTAAAACAAATTTAATTTATCTCACCTCGGTAAACATCTTGTGAAGTAAGTTGGTGGTTGATGAAGGAACATTCTGCACTTTTGCGATGTCTGAATTGAGTTGTTTCAGGTCCCGGCGGAGGCTCCAAAAGTTGAGTGGTTGATACAGTTGCTGTTTGTACATTGCCTCATACTGCTGCAGCTGAGCAGATAGGTTCACTAACTCTTTCTGGAACTCTGGAATCTTGGACTCAACAAAAGTTGCCTTGAAATTTACAGTATCACAAGAGGAAAAAAAACATGACAAATAAATGATATAGATATAAATAAGTGTGGCAGCTTGCATTTTGGAAGGTCAAATCAAGGTAGGAGTTTCATGGTGAATGGTAGGGCCTTCAGGATGTAGTGGAACAGAGGGATCTTGGAGTTCAGGTTCAGAGTTCAGGTTCATAGTTCTTTGAAAGTGGAGTCACAGGTAGACAGGGCAGTAAAGAAGGCTTTTGGCGCACTGGCTTTCAACAGTCTGGGCATTGGGTGGAGAAATTGGGAAGTTATGTTGCAGTTATACAGGACGTTGGTGAGGCTGCACTTGGAGTATTGTGTTCAGCTTTGGTCACCTTGTTATAGGAAGGATGTTATTAAACTGGAAAGAGAGTGTCGAAGAACTTACATGGATGTTGTCTGGACTTGGTCTGAGTTATGGGGAGAGGTTGGACAAGCTAGGACTTCTATCTTTAGAGCTTAGAGACTAAGGGGAGACCTTATAGAGGAGTAGAAGATCATGAGAGGCATGGATGGGGTGAATGCACTCAATCTTTTTCCCAGGACCGGGGAACTGAGGACTAGAGGACAGTTTCCATACTGTAAGTAATCTAATCTAATCTAATCTAATCAAACAAACATTCAGATACTTGACATCTATTACATTTGCATCAACTGTCTAAATCATTTATCTCTTCAAGTATACTCAAATTCTGCCAGAAATAACTATTTTTTAAACAAATCTTTGCTGTTAGTCTCTGGTAAACTTAAATATTGAGAAATGTTATGGTCAATCTCAAACTATGGGTTTCAACAGCTGGCAAAATTGACCAGAAAAATAAAACAAAGAACTGAGGATGCTGGATTCCAAAAAAAAATTGCAGGAGAAACTCATTGGATTTGAAATGTTAACTCTGCTTTCGCTCCATAGATGCTGCCATACCTGCTGAGTTTGCACTGTGTGGAGTTTGCACGTTCTCCCCGTGTGTGCGTGGGTTTCCTCCGGGTGCTCCGGTTTCCTCCCACAGTCCAAAGATGTGCAGGTCAGGTGAATTGGCCATGCTAATTAGTGTTAGGTAAAGGGTAAATGTAGGGGTATGGGTGGGTTGCGCTTCGGCGGGGCGGTGTGGACTTGTTGGGCCGAAGGGCCTGTTTCCACACTGTAAGGAATCTATCTATCTAATCTATCTATCTATTTAAGGTTAGAGGGGAAACGATAAAAGGGAAACTGAGGGGCAACTTTTTTAGACAGAGTGTGGTATACACAAGGAATGAGCTGCCAACTGAAGTTATTGAGGCGGGTACATTAACACCATTTAAAAGGTGTTTGGATAAATACACGGATAGGAAAGGATTAGAAGGCTCTGGGCCAAGTGCAGGGAAATAGGGTTAGTGTGGACGGACATTTTGTCAGCATGGACCAGTTTGGGCCAAAGGGCAGGTCTTCGTGCTATAAGACACTATGACCCATAGACTCTAAATCCGGCCCTTATGAGAGGAGCTGGAGAGGAATGAGCTGGAAACATTACAGCATCTATGGACCTATGAAGGACTGAAGAGATGCTCTCAAATTGTAAGGAACAAGAGTGCTTTGGAAAATAAGAGGAATCTCTGTATGGTGGAGAATGTCGTAACAGGAACATTCCTAGTAACTGTGGGATTGTGAGAAGCTCTTGTTTCTTCCTTCAACAAGAGCCTGTTATCTTCAGTTTTCTGCCATTTTCTGAAGATGACGACATACAATTTGCCCTGTTACAGCAACACTTTCTTTCTCCATGAACCTAGACTCTGAGTTATTTGATTATAGTATAGAGTCATACAGATGTACAGTGCAGATACAGACCCTTTGGTTCAACTTGTCCAGGCCAACTAGATATCCTAAATTAATCTAGTCCCATTTGCCAGCACTTGCCCCATTTTTGTCTAAACCCTTCCTATTCATATAACCATCCAGATGCTTTTTGAATGTTGTAATTGTATCAGCCTCCACCACTTCCTCTGACTGCTCATTCCATACATGCACTACTCTTCGCGTGCAAAAGCTAACCCTTAGGTCCCTTTTAAATCTTTCCCCCCTCACCCTAAACCTATCCCCTCTAGTTCTGGACTCCCCTACCCCAAGATAAAGACCTTGTCTAAAATCTATGCTACTCGTGGTTTTGTTAGCCTCTGTAAGGTCACCCTCAGCCTCAACACTCCAGAGAAAACAGCCCCAGCCTATTCAGCCTCTCCCTATAGCTCAAATCCTCCAACCCTGGCAACATCCTTGTAAGTCTTTTCAGAACCTTTTTATATTTCACAGCTGAACTTGTGCCTACCTATACACCTTCCCAGTGAAAGAGAAGTCAGTGCATTATCAATCAGAAATGGAAATTGTCTCTTAGATTTGTCTGTTGGTTCACATGCTACCTTCAAGGTCAATTGAAACATCTTTACAATTGGCCTAACTCAGATTAACTAACCTGACATTCTAAGAATTGAAGTTGTGTCTTTCTGGCACATTTGCTCAGTACCACCCTAAGTAGTGAGCTTGTCCAATTACCAACTCACCCATCCTTGATACTCCATTGAAATTCAACTAATCACTAAACTCCCAAGGTAAGACTGGTTTCCTGAAGTTAGCCAAAAAACCGGATGTCTGAATCTCTAAGTTTTGAAATCAATACAGGAGAGTGCAATCTTTGACTATCAATAAAATATCACAAAACTACATGAACAATAAATAAGGATAACATATAATTAAGTGTACCCCTGGCATCAATGTGTCTGCCCTGTTGAAATAAAAAATTCTCCAAAAAATAGCAAAGAAACATAGTGCTCCTGATTTCGTATCCTCGGCTTTATTTATTCTTCAAACAATATCAACCAACAGATTATGTAGTCATTTGTCACAGTTATTTGTGAGAATTTGCTGTATATATATTTCCTTTATTATAACAACCATGCTTAAAATGTATTTCATTGATTGTAAAGTGTTTTGGGATATCCTCCAGTCATGAAAAGTGCTATATTAATGCAAATCTTTCTTTTGCTTTTATTTGGAGCTGTTGGACAATACGTGAGTTAATTGGTGTCAATGCCTCTCCCTGTCTGGATGATTGGGGGTCAATGTCTATCTTCTCTTTGTGAATGAATTTCAGATTCTGCATCGCCTAGTCTTTATGAATGCCAATGTTTCAATTCTACTTATGGACAGGTTTCAGAGCCTGTGTTGCAACTTTTGAGTGACACAATGTTGGTCTGTGTATGTTGCTGCTGTCAGTGTTTATACTTGCTCACCTCTAATTTTCTGTCTTCTAGAGATTTGGTGCAGTTCTGCGTTAGTTCTTGTAACTGTCCAAATCTTTCCACCGGAAATTCCCATGCAGAAAATTGTATTTTGCAGACACATCGATTTCCATTCTGAAGGACTCCATGAACCTCCTGGTATTGGTATTCTGCTTCCTGCAAAACACATAGCCATTAGTTGTGATAAGGTGCTTGGAATCTCCTCCACAGCATCAAATCTAGTCCCACAGAGTTGCCATTTTCAGAGAGGTATTGATAACAATCATAAGGGCAAATTCAAATCATGGCTTCATCAATTAAGCTATTGATTGCTTGAACCAAGCATCCCATTAGATAGTGACAGTCTGCCGAAAGTGTAAAATTAGCCTGGATTTTAACTTTGCAACATGCTGGGAGTTGTGGTGGGTGGGGTTCTGGTAATTTCTGAAAACTTGGAAGCTAGTGCTGTGGTCAGCCAGTGGCTCTTCAATCCAGCCACAGAACAATATAATTTCCAGGTTACCTGAACAATTAGCATGAGTGGGTATGATGATAACCTGCAAGAGGTGATTTCAACTCCAGCAATTAAAGGGACAATCCAACCCAGTACTTTGTTGGATTTTGGAGTTGGGAGCGTACCACAAAGAACTGGCAGAAGAGTCCAGGTATTCAAAAGTGGAGCACTTTAGTAACACAATCATGGATGAGATGTTGGGAGCAGCAAGGGTCCACAAAGAGACACTTGCCTTTTCAAGGTAATCTGAGTTAGACTGGGTACCAGTCAGGGTCAAATACTGCAGTCATAGGCACCTTCATGACTTTGCACCATATGTAGCAATATATATAATGGTTTGATCAGGGTAGTCATTAATATACAAGAAGGTTTAATATGCTCTCTCTCAACTTCAAACTTACATTGTAAGCAGATAACTGGGGCCCTATTCACCAAGTTGCCAATAAAGGTTGATCTTGTAGGATGTGGAACCATTCAAATCTTAACAAGAATAGTGACCAGTGGATATGAATTTTCAGTGAATGGTATTAGAAAACCCAGTGGTCCTGAAAGGAGCCTGATTTCCCTCACATTACCCTGGAAGGAGATGGTGTCTCAAAAATTCAAACTGCAGGTGAAACTAGCTGTCTGGCAATGCTACCTTGCAGGTAAAACGAGTGGTTACCCCCACTAACAGAATACTGCCATCTGCTGACTTCCCCATGGTAACGCACTGACCAATCGCAGACTACCTGACTGGTCTGGGTTTAATCAATGATCAAAAGTCTTGACTAAGAGTTTTCGCTCGAAATTTTTCTGCTCCTCGGATGCTGTCTGACGTGCTGTGCTTTTCCAGCTTCACATCCACGAACTCTGACTTCCAGCGTCTGCAGCCCTTACTGTCTCAAAGTTAGCAGTTCCTGTTGCATCTCCATGCTAACCACAATCCAATCAAACAGCACCCTGTTCCCATGGCTTATAAATTGGTCAAAACCCCCCGAAGAACTGTGGGTTGCTGGACATCAGAAACAAAAACAGAAACTGTTGGAGAAATTTAGCAGACTCGAGGGCATTTGTGTTGTAAAGAAGGGTCAGTGAACCTGAAACGTTAACCCTGCTTTCTCTGCACAGATGCTGCCAGAATCGCCGAGTTTTTCCAGCAATTTTTGTTTTTGTTTCTAAAGTTGTATTTCCTCTCTAAATTTAGTCTCTTGCATCAGTCTTGATGTGTGTAGGTTGAAAGGCTCTGGCTTTGTTCTATTTTAGCAAGTTTAAGTTTACATTGTTAAACACTTGTGTATACTCTAGTAATTTTTCTGTGTGGTATCTTACCCCTCAACCATTTGAAATATTTTCACTGTTTCTGAGGTTTGCCTAAGCTTTTCAGGATGTCACAGGACGCATTCCCCCGCTGATCAGAATACATTCCCTTTGTCCTCAAAAGAAAAAAAAGCGATTATTTTGTTTATTTTTCCAGTATGGGTGTCGAAACAAGCACGAGGCAAGAGATTCCCTTTGATGACTGCGAATGGAAGGCCGTCTGTAGAAAGGACTCCGTTTTGGTTTGGTTCATGATTCAGGAAGATTTCATAGAATCACAAAATCCCGACAATGTGGAAACAGGCCCTTCGGCCCAACAAGTCCACACCGACCCTCCGAAGAGTAACTCACCCAGACCCATTCCCCTACTACTGTACATTTACCCCAGACTAATGCACCTAACCTAAACATCCCTGAACACTATAAAGTTGCAAATCAATAACCGGGGGAATTGCAGCACCTAACTTCCATGTTCTCCAGTCCCCTTCGTAACCATCAAACCGCGGGGTTTCCACTCCAGTAAAAGTTTGTGCCCTCCTTTGTACAGAACTGTGACTGATTCTTCCACAGGGCGATAGTGCATAACAGTGTGAATAAACCTGGATGGGATCAACCCAACTTAGCAACCTGCGGGGGAAGCGGCCCCAATCTGTCCTGATTCTATTTGGTGAATCCCTCCCTCCTTTAGAGGCACCTCAATAAATGGGAAATGCGGTCACCAAGTCCTTCTCAGCCCGTGGAGGGACAAATTCAACAGCAAGTCAACCAAATCGTTTTAACAGTAACTGTACAAATAAGGAGTGGGTTCCGGGGAGAGAAGGAGAAAGGGAGTGAGGGAAATGACTGAAGAGAAGAGAGAGTGTCGAGGAATCCGGATAACATGCCCCGGGATCTGAAACTTGTTGCTTGTGACGAACGAACTAGCCAGGACTCATTGTGCCACAGTGGTACTCACAGCGAAAAGCAGGGCGACGGCAGCCACAAAGATCACGGCAAAAGTCAGAGAATTCGTAGCCATCCCGAGAATCGAACTCCTGCGTGAGGGAGGCATTGATTTAAAAGGGGGCAGATGGGGGAGGGCAGCAAATGAAAGGGAGGAGAATTGGAAAGGGGAGGAGACATTAAGTCGGAGGGGAGCGATGCAGAGAGGTATGAAAAGTGATCGAGAGGACGGAACTAAAAGGAAGAGCCTGGAGAGTAAAGGAGGGATAAATAATTAGGACCGGGGATAGGACGAGAGAGTGCACGAGGAACAACTTGAGAAGGGACGGAGATGAAGGACGAAAAGACACAAGTAGAAAAGGGATGATGGTATGGAGAAAGGGGAAAGAGATACAAGAGTGGGGACAGAGTGGGACCATTGACAAGGGGATCAATACAAAGGGGAAATAGAAAGAGGAAAAGTAAAGAAAGGCCGGGCAGTGAGTGGAGCAGAAGAAGAGTAGGGGGGAGTTAGAAAAGGCAGTACACACTGTTCATGCAGAAAAGAGCCACGGAGGTAATAGGGTAAGGGTTATATAACTAAAGAGTTGACGGAGAAGAGAGAGGAGATACAAAGACAGAGCAGATGAGCAAGAAACAGCCCCCGTCGGGACATCGGCGGAGAAAGTGTTAAAACGGGCTGCCAAATATTTTGACGTAATTTTCGTTTCCACTTCAGTGCCTCTTCCATAATCATCTCCCAGACACCAGAGACTGTACGGGTGCCTGTAGTCTATCCCCACATGCCATCCTTAATGTTTTTCTGTTCGTTTTCCATGCTGTTTTTCATCTTCAGTATCGATAGGTATGAGCTCAAGTCCCAAACATTCCAGTTCCATATGTATGGGGGATCCAGCGATATTTTACCACCGCTAGCCTCAAGTGACTCTGATTTTTAACAGGCCATGGCTGAAATTGAAGTTCCTCAAGTTCAACATTAATAGGAGTGAAACCATCCTGTTCAGCTTCTGCCAGAAGCCTTGCACATTCGCTACTGATTCCATCTCCTTTCTCTACTTCTCGTTCAGTTTGTCCCATTTGATGCTGAGTTGAGTTCCAAGTCTACACCTAATCAATCAGAGAAGTTAATCAACTATGAGGGGCATGGATAAGCTAAGATCTTTTCCCCAGAGTAGGGGAGTCCAAAACTAGACGAAATAGGTTTAAGGTGAGGAGGGGAAAGATTGAAAAAGGAAGTAAAGGCCAACCTTTTCACAGAGTCATGCGTGTGTGGAATGAGGTGTCAGAGGAAATGGTGGAGGCTGGTACAATTACGATTCGGAGATGCCGGTGTTGGACTGGGGTGTACAAAGCTAAAAAATCACACGACACCAGGTCAAAGTACAACAAGTTTAATTGGAAGCACTAGTTTTCGGAGCACCGCTCCTTCAGGTGGTTGTGGAGGACACAATTGTAAGAACAATTTATAGCAAAAGTTTAAAGTGTGATGTAACTGAAATTATACATTGAAAAATATCTTGATTGTTGAGTCTTTCATCTGTTCGAATACCCTGATAGTTTCACTTCTTTCAAGTGTAAATCACAAAACCTTTTTTAATAGTTGCATTCTCAGGTTAACTGCAACAATTGGTGTTAGCTAGACAATATATTGACTCAACAAACAATCAAGGTATTTTTCAATATATAATTTCAGTTACATCACACTGTAAACCTTTGCTATAAATTGTGTGTCTTACAATTGTGTCCTCCACAACCACCTGATGAAGGAGCAGCACTCCGAAGGCTAGTGCTTCCAATTAAACCAGTTAGACTATAACCTGGTGTTGTATGATTTTTAATTTCATACAATTACAGCATTTAATAGGCATCTGGATGGGTATATGGAAAGAGGAAAGGTTGAGGAATATGGGCCAAATGCTAGCAAATGGAACCGGATCAGTTTAGGATATCTTGTCAGAATGGATGAGTTGTTTCCATGCTGTATGACACCCTCACTGCTGTTGGTGTTATAGAATACAAGTTCATCTTGTATTTCTCCAATAGCCTATTCAGCAACCTCCTCTGCTGCAGCCTGTACAAATTGCACATGGATGTAAACTATATTTTTCCAGATCTCCACTGTAAGAGACCACATTTTTGGTTTTATATGAAAGTGGAAGTCAAGTCAAGTGCTGCACAATTCTTAGTAACAAGAGAACAATTAACTCAGCTTTTTACTCATTATGGACTATCAATTGAAATACGATCACATTATTTTATGTCTAACTTTTTCTGGACATACTTAGCAATTTGGGTATGAAACAGTTGAAGTCTACCACTATCATCCACTAACAGACGGAGCTTTAAAGAGATATCATCAAGCTGTCAAATCAATGATTAAGACCTATTATCATGAATACCCACAGGATTCAGACAAAGGATTAGATTTCTTCCTATTTACTTCTAGAGATTCACCAAATAAATCTACTAAATTTTGTTCATTTGAAATGATTTGTGGGCATGAAATAGTATGTCTATTAAAATTAATTCAGGAGAATCTTTTTAAGGCAAAAAGATGAATCTTCAATGTTGAATAATGTATCCATTTTTTGAGAGAATTACAGGAGCATGCAAAATAGCACAAGAACATTTAAAAATTTTACAGGCAAAGATGAAAGAATGTGTAGACAAATATGCTAAAACTGGAATGTTTCAAAAGGATACAAAATGTTAGTATTACTAGCTTTACACGCTGAGTATGTGAAATAAAGATTCAGTGATCCACGCAAGATATTTTGGAAGGTTGGTAAAGTGACTTATCTGGTATATATTCCTGATTGCAGAAAGAAAAATCATTTATGTCATGTGAAGATGTTGAAGTGATATCATTGTCAGGAGGAAGGTAAGAAAGAGCAATTCTGTGAAGTTATAAGAGGAGTCGAGGATGACAGAGACAGTAAGAGTAAGGTAGAAGGAAAAGTAAACAGCTCACAAAACAAACCTCCTGCAATTTGACTAGCAAATACTGAAATTCTAGGACAGTTAGCCAAGTCTCTTCATACTCAGAGGAAGGACAAGAGGAAAATAGATTACATAGATCTCCTTGAATTTTCCTGTTAGCCAGGAATTAGTATTGATAAACAACATCCATTTTGGTTGATTCTATATAGAAAAAAAAAGCAAGCTCAGGGTAAAATCGAGATTCAATAGATGCAAGAAAATCACCTGAGTGAATCTAGCTCCAGTAGTTGAAATTCATGAGTGATGTTGGTTCCTTCACTTAATGGGCAAAGGTTAAAAGTGCAGTAGTAAAAGTAGATTATTTCCCAGTTCCTGGTTAGAAAACTGAATTGATTGAGATGGCAATCCGTCATTTCTTTCTAAGAATTGTATATTGAAAGAATGCAGACAAGTACACTTAATATCGAAACCTAATCAGATATCAGCCTTGCTTACTCTACATGGTCAATACCAACCTTGAGTCAAGTTGTTAAGGTTTTAAAATGCCCCAGCTACTTTCCAAAGCCTTATGAATCAAGTCACAGCTAAAACACCTAACTGTGCAGTGTATTTAGATGATGTCATAATATACAGTGACATCAAGGAAGAACAAGTAAAGCAGTTAGAAGACATACTTAGTAATTATAGTTAGCTTACTTAGTTAATAAATATAGCCAAGAGTTAATTTGCAAAATAAAGGGTTACTGACCTAGCACACATTGTGAGGCAGGAGCAAGTATTCTCAAAAGTAGCAGAGGTGAAGTCTCTGATAGAATTTCGCTTTCCTAAAACAAAATTGGAAACCATGAGATTTCTGGGTATAGAACACAGAACAGTACAGCACGGAACAGGCCCTTCAGCCCACGATGTTGTACCAACCATTGATCCTCATGTATGCACCCTCAAATTTCTGTGACCATATGCATGTCCAGCAGTCTCTTAAATGTCCCCAATGACCTTGCTTCCACAACTGCTGCTGCCAATGCATTCCATGCTCTCAACTCTCTGTTAAAGAACCCGCCTCTGACATCCCCTCTATACTTTCCTCCAACCAGCTTAAAACTATGACCCCTCGTGTTAGCCATTTCTGCCCTGGGAAATAGAGTCGATAGCCAGAGACTATCTATGCCTCTCATTATCTTGTATACCTCAGTTAGGTCCCCTCTCCTCCTCCTTTTCTCCAATGAAAAAAGTCCGAGCTCAGTCAACCTCTCTTCATAAGATAAGCCCTCCTGTCCAGGCAGCATCCTGGTAAACCTCCTCTGAACCCTCTCCAAAGCACCCACATCTTTGCTATAATAGGACGACTAGAACTGGACGCAGTATTCCAAGTGCGGTCTAACCAAAGTTTTATAGAGCTGCAACAAGATCTCACGACTCTTAAACTCAATCCCCCTGTTAATGAAAGCCAAAACACCATATGCTTTCTTAACAACCCTGTCCACTTGGGTGGCCATTTTAAGGGATCTATGTACCTGCACACTAAGATCCCTCTGTTCCTCCACACTGCCAAGAATCCTATACTTAATCTTGTCCTCAGCTTTCAAATTCGACCTTCCAAAATGCATCACCTTGCATTTATCCAGGTTGAACTCCATCTGCCACTTCTCAGCCCATCTCTGCATCCTGTCAATGTCCCGCTGCAGCCTACAACAGTCTTCTATACTGTCAACGACACCTCCAATCTTTGTGTCGTCTGCAAACTTGCTGACCCATCCTTCAATCCCCTCATCCAAGTCATTAATAAAAATTACAAATAGTAGAGGCCCAAGGACACAGCCCTGTGGAACACCACTGACTTCCAGGCAGAATATTTTCCTTCTACTACCACTCGCTGTCTTCCACTGGCCAGCCACATTATGTGTGGGTTTTATTGGAAACTTGTGCATAATGTCAGCATAATAGCTGTACCTTTCAATACCCAACGCAACCTTCGAGAAGCTGAAGGTAATCCTAATAATTGAACTGGTGTTGGCTACCACTGATCTTAGGGAATCTTTTAAAATTAACATTGAAGCTAATGACTTTGGGGTGGGTGCAGTCTTATTGCAAGATAATGATTTGGGAATAGAAAAACAGCTAGGGTACTTTTCTAAGATTTTAAACAAATAGTAGAAGTAATCTACAGTAGAAAAGGAGACATTAGGATTAATATTGACTTTTCACAATTTTGAAGCCAACATCCATCATGTTTGCAAAAAAAAGATGAATAGTGGCCAAAATCTACTAGCTTTTGATGAGAAATGGAGTATTCAAAACACAAAATGTTCTGATGGATTCATTGATTTGACCATTTAATGTAAACATTATTGGAAAAGATAACGTAGTTGCTGATGCATTATCAAGAATGTGATTGTGCTGAAATAGTTAAAGAATTTTACAAGTAAATAACAAGAAATTGTTTCAAATAAAAACAAAGGATTGTGAATTCTGAAGATGTGAAATAAAAATAGAGCACTGGAGAAACTCAATGAGTCAAGCAGGATCTGTGGGAAGGATGAACAAAGTTAATATTTTGAGTCCAATGGTGGAGTTTGAGTTTGATTCATTGTTGTCACATGTACCGAGATACAGTGAAAAGTGTTGTTTTGCGTGATCTACAGGCAGATCGTACCATACAAAGTGCATTAGGGAAGCAGAACAGAGTACAGACTACAGTGTTACAACCACAGAATACAGGGTTAAGGTGCAGAGAGAGAGAGATCAACATTAATATTTGAGAGATCCATTCAAAAATCTGATAACAGAAGGGAAGAAGCTGTTCTTGAATCTGTTCATACATGTGTTCAAGTTTTTATATCTTGTGCCTGATGGAAGAGGGTATAACTGAGTGGGAGGAGACTTTGATTGCTTTCCTGAGACAATGGGAAATATAGATGGAGTAAATAAAAATAGTTTAAATCATGTATAAGGAATGAATGAATACAATTTTCTTGTGTTGTTTTGTATATGTGTTACAATTATCTTGTGACAAAATGTATTCAACAATGGTGTTTCATTTCTTTAAAGGTGGAGATAAATTAAGAGTCACATATTTTTCATTTTTGGCACTATAATCTGAAATGGAAGTTGAACTGAAATGGCTGAAAAATGAGGAGAGTTCTGAAAACTGGAATTTAAGTGCTGCATGTTTTTGGATGTATCAGACAATATTGTATTTTGAAGCAGTGAGGTGGAAAATTTGAGGTTGAGCAGCATTGAGAGTCTTTTCAGTGAAGGAAAGTTTGCCTGACAACCATCTTCTAATTGGTTGAACTGTAGAGTGTTACAAAGCTTTTAAGTGCAAGGGCACTAGAAAAATTCCAGAGCCTGCAAACTGAAAGCATCTGTCTGTCTCTCTCTCTCTCTCTCTTCCTTTACATGGTGGGATAGAAATAAAAATCAAGAAAGCTAAAAGAAAAACATTCTAAAAAGGAAAGTCCCAAGATCTGCCATATTAACTAAAGTACGACTATCACTATGTCAACAATTTTGTCATCAGTGCTAAAAATCAAGAGGAATTATGCCAAACACTTTAACCCACCCTTAAAATCTAGGCTTGATCTTCAGAGTTTTGTACACACCATCTATATTCTTTTACACCCATACTACCTGTACCAAATTCTTAGTCTTTTGTCTGTCTTAATAGTGATTGAGTGTCAGCGAGTTTTGAAAAGACTTGTAGCTCTGAATGTAGGTTTGCCTGCTGAACTGGAAGGTTCATTTTCAGATGTTTCATCACCATACGAGTAACATCTTCAGTGAGCCTCCGGATGAAGGACTGCTGATGATTCCTGCTTTCTATTTATATGTTTGGGTTTCTTTGAGTCGGTGATGTCATTTCCTGTGGTGATGTCATCTCCTGTTCTTTTTCTCAGGGGATGGTAAATGGGGTCCAAGTCAGTGTGTTTGATGATAGACTTCTAGGAATTCTTATGCATGTCTCTGTTTGGCTTGTCCTAGGATGGATGTATTTTCCCAGTCGAAGTGGTGTCCTTCCTTATCTGTATGTAACGATACTAATGAGAGAGGGTCATGTTGTTTTGTGGCTAGTTGATGTTTATGTATTCTGGTGGCTAGTTTTCTGCCTGTTTTTCCAATGTCGTATTTGTTACAGTTCTTGCACGGTATTTTGTAAATGACATTAGTTTGGAGATTTAAACAATCCTTAGATAAGCACATGGATGATTTTGTAATAGTGTAGGGGGACGAGCTGAGAATAGTTCACAGGTCAGCGCAACATCGAGGGCCTGTTCTGCGTTGTATTGTTCTATGTTCTAACCCTAATTTTCATAATTAATTAAGGACCCTGCTGGCTGCAGGTAGGTAATTCTTGATGCTTGCTCAGAACACCAGGTTAAAAAACAAGACGCGTGTTTTGTGGGCCAACATTTGGTTTTATAATTGTGTCATTCTGTTGTATTTGTTGGGATAAAGTTCACAGATACTGATCACAGTCTTTCTGGCACCAGTATGCCCCTGCTTCCTCATTTCTATTTCATGTTCTTCATGAGATAGATAGATTTTGACAGACAATTGAGTAAAGGATTATAGGAGGGCAGATGAAGTAGATAATCTACCAAATGATATTGTTAAGAATTAAATATTGGCCAGAAATTCCCTGCTGTCCTTTGAAGGAGTGGAGTATTTCACATCCACCATGCAAGCAAATGGAGTCTCAGTTTAACAGCTAATGCAAAAGAAGGCACTTCCAACAGTGGAGCACTCCCTCAATTATGCTGGATTTGGACTTCAAGTCTGTGCAATGGAACTTAACCTACATCCTTCGAACACAGACAAGAGTTCTCCACTGAGCCAACACTGACATCCACAACATGGGGGCGGCACGGTGGCACAGTGGTTAGCACTGCTGCCTCACAGCGCCAGAGACCCGGGTTCAATTCCCGACTCAGGCGACTGACTGTGTGGAGTTTGCACGTTCTCCCCGTGTCTACGTGGGTTTCCTCCGGGTGCTCCGGTTTCCTCCCACAGTCCAAAGATGTGCAGGGTCAGGTGAATTGGCCACGCTAAATTGCCCATAGTGTTAGGTTAAAGGGGTAAATGTAAATGTAGGGGTAGGGGTATGGGTGGGTTGCGCTTCGGCGGGTCAGTGTGGACTTGTTGGGCCGAAGGGCCTGTTTCCACACTGTAAGTAATCTAATCTAAAACATTGCTCTTGCATGAGGCTAGAGTTTCACAAAGTATCAAACATTCCTCAATTTGGATTTGGCGGGCAGGGCAATGACTGAAAATAAAAACCACAGCCTCACATGTTGTAAAATTTTGTTTTTTGAAAAAAAGAGGAAGCAGCAGGACAAAGAGGAACACCAGTGTTTCAAGAAAGATGACGAATGTGAGGTAGAAATGAGGAAGCAGAGGCCTAGTGGTGCCAGAAACATTGAAATCACTTTCTGTGAACCTTAACTCTAGAAACCCAACGGAAATGACACAACTAAAAGTCAAATATTGGCCCATAAAACATGCATCTTGTTTTTAACCTGTTCTTCTGAGCAAGCATCAAGACCATCTACCTACAGCCAGGAGGGACCTTCATTAATTATGAAAATTAGGATCCATAACTACAATTTTAACTGACCATCCAAGTAGGGGAAACTGCTATGGCTTGGGGTTAACACTGTTCTTGCCATCGTTAGGAGCTTTATGAAGTTCATCTGGAACTCCACCACCTCACTTTTTGCTATATATCACTTTTCCTCCTTGTTACCATCCCTAACTCAAAACTACAATCATCCCCAAACTCCAACAGCTTTCCTACTCTGTCTTTGATTGTTCCAACCTTCACTAGGAACTCATTTGGCTCTGTGTACCACCTTGTCTACTCTTCTGCCTCTGGCTTATCTCACATTCTTCCCTGTCTCCGCTCCATCATCAGTGATGGAGCCTTCAAAATCAATGGGCCGTTGCTTGCAATTTATTCTCAATCCTATTTGACTTATTTCACTTCTACATACCTTCAATAACCACTTCCAAATCCACCTTTTAATCAGTTAATTTTCTGAACTACAGTCCCAATTCTTGGTTTATAACTTAATCAGGTTGAAGTTGCTTTAAGAATTATGCATGTTGTTGTTGGTCATGTGTGGAAAAAGAAGAGCTCTTCTTTTTCATCTATCTTCTTAATATGTTTGTCTTGCATACAGCACTCCTTCTGCCTCAACTTAGACCATTCCTCTTCTGGAACTATTGCTGTAATGCTGCTCTATAGTTCCTTCTCCATTGCCTCCCTTTTTTATTTCCCTTCTCTATCTCTCATTTTTAACTTCAATTTTTGTAATACCCTTCTCAATAACTTAATCCTTTTCTTTCTTACCTTACATCCTTTGCTTTAGATGACTTCATTATTTACTCATCACCATTCAGCCTATGAGATACATATCTATATTATGCATCTTCTTGATATCTCTCATTATTTAATGCCACAGCATTTATATGGCATATTTTGTGGGATTAAATATATCCAAGTTATGAGAGGAAAGTGAAAACAGTTGTTAGTATGTGAAATTCCCTTTCCTAGAAGGCAATAAAGGCTTGGTTATTGAATAAAAGGTAGAGTTAGATAGATTTTGATAGACAATGGAGTAAAGGATTATGGGAGGGGTAGAAAGGAAAGTTGAGTGGACAGCGTAATCTGATCAGCCATGAGCAGGCTCAAAGAACAAAATGGTCTACTCTCGCTCCTAAGTCCTATGTGAATGAAGTGGCACAGCTTGGTTGTGTGAAGGCTCTCAAAGCTCATGACACATGCAGGGATTTAGAAAACAATTCAGAATGCAGAGATATGATAATGGCAGGCTCCGGCACTTATGGGAAAATGGACGTGAATGTGAAGTGAACTAGGTTTTGTCATTAACAGGAAATAACTATTTATTGTAACATACAACTTTAATTTGGCTGAATTGACTACATTAGCAGGTAGGGCATTCCACGCCCTTACCACTCTCTGCGTAAAGAGCCTGCCTCTGACATCTGTCTTAAATCTGTCACCCCTTAATTTGTAGTTATGCCCCCTTCATACGTGCTGACATCATCATCCTAGGAAAAAGGCTTTCACTGTCTACCCTATCTAATCCTCTGATCATCTTGTATGTCTCTATCAAATCTCCTCTTAGCCTTCTTCTTGCCAATGAGAACAGGTTCACGTCTCTCAGCCTTTCCTCATAAGACCTTCCCTCCAGACCAGGCAACATCCTGGTAAATCTCCTCTGCACCTTTTCCAATGCTTCCACATCCTTCCCGAAATATGGGGACCAGAACTGCACACAATATTCCAAATGTGGCTGCACCAGCATTTTGTATAGTTGCAGCATGATATTGCAGCTCCGGAACTCAATCCCTCTACGAATGAAACCTAACACACCATATGCCTTCTTAACAGCACTATCCACCTAGGTGGCAACTTTCAGGGATCTATGTACATGGACTCCAAGATCCCTCTGCACATCCACACTACCAAGAATCTTTCCATCGACCCAGTACTCTGCCTTCCTGTTTTTCTTCCCAAATTGCATCACCTCACATTTAGTTGCATTGAATACCATTTGCCACCTCTCAGCCCAATTCTGCAGTTTATCCAAGTCCCCCTGCAACATTCTTCCACACTGTCCACTACTCCACCCATCTGCAAATTTACTAATCCATCCACCTATGCCTGCGTCTAAGTCGTTTATAAAAATGACAAACAGCAGTGGTCCCAAAACAGATCCTTGTGGCACACCACGAGTAACCGGACTCCAGGCTGAATATTTTCCATCAACCACCACTTGCTGCCTTCTTTCAGAAAGCCAGTTTCTATTCCAAACTGCTAAATCACCCTCAATTCCATGCCTCTGCACTTTCTCCACCAGCCTACCATGACTACAATTTGAACTGACCTTCCAAGTAGGGGAAGTTGCAGTGGCTTGGGGTTAACACTGTTCGTGCCATCGTCAGGAGATTAATGAAGTTCATCTGGAACTCCACCACCCATTTTTTTGCCATATAACATTATCCTCCCTGTTAGCATCCCTACCTCAGAACTACAAATCTGAACTCCATCCTTTAGCCAGCTTGTGGAAGCTTGCTGTGCATGAATGATCTCTTTTGTTTCTTTCTACTATAATAGTGACTGCATCTTAAAAATATTTAATTACTAAGAAATGCTTTGGGAAATCTTAAGCTTATGAAGGAACTACATAAGTCCAAGTTACTTCTATTTCATCCTGTATATGTACTTCCTCAATATTTTATCAATGTAGTCAGCATATATTCCAACAGCTTGCCCTGGGAACTTCATTCATTCATTGTATTTGAGCCTTCAAATAATGATGAACTGCCACACAAAATCATGCCTACTTTTTGGCTAGCAGCATTCCCTATATTATGATGCTCCTATACTTACACGTTGCCTGAAGATAGATTAAACAGACATTGCTCTGTGCATTTGGATCATTGGCTGGATTGTCTTTATTTGTTTATGATGTAAATATAACTAACATGGCCAGCATTTATTACCCATCTCTAAAAGCCTTTGAGAAGATAATGCTGAGCTGCTTTCTCAAGCTTCTACAGACAGTGTGATGTACAAGGCTGTTATGGAGAAAATTCCAAGATTTTGTGCAATGGAGTTAATCTGATATCTAGTGCCTGGAAACAAACGGTGGTATGTTTCCAAAGTAGGATGATGTTCCACTTGGAGGAGAACTTGCAGGTCACAGTGTTCCCAAATGTCTGATTCATATACGTTATAGAGGACTTGGGTTCAGGATATATTGTCAAAGGAGCCTTGGAAAGCTGGTACCATGCATTTTATAGGTAGTACACATTGCTGTTAAATTAGCGAGTTCAGTAGTGATATCTTAATGAACATGGATAATATTTGCCTAGGTGTTTCCTAATGGAGGATAAACATTTAACATCAATTCTAGTCTCCCTGCTATAGGAAAGTTATGAAACTTGAAAGGATTCAGAAAAGAATAACGAGGATGTTACCAGGATTGGTGGCTTTGAGCTACTAGGAAGAGGCTGAATAGGCTGGGGCTATTTTCCCTGGAAGGTTGGAGGCTGAGGGGTAACCTGAGTGAAATTTATAAACTCATGAGGGGCATGAATCAGATGAATAGTCACAGTATTTTCAGCAGGGCAGAGAAGTCCAAAACGAGAACGCATAGTTTTGAGGTGAGAGGGAAAAGATTTTAAAGGCATCTAAGGTCCCTTTTTCAGACGGTGGTGCATATATGGAATTAGCTGCCAAAGAAGTGGTGGAGGCTTGTACAATTACAACATTTAAAAGGCATATGGATGGGTATATGAATTGGAAGGGTTTGGAGGGATATGGGCCAAATGCTGGCAAATGGAACTAGATTATTTTAGGATATCTGGTAGGCATGGATGAGTTGGACTGAAGGGTTTGTTTTTGTGCTGTTTAAGTCTAAGAATCAATCTGCCTAATATCATAGATTACAGCTCTGCAAATCTTAGGAACCAGTTTGCAATGGAATGTCATGAGATATTTTCTAGTCAACATATTCAGAGATGTCATTACACACCTCTGGAGTGGGTGGAACTTGAACCTGGGCCTCTTGGCTCAGAGGTAGGGACAATGCAACCACATCACAAGAGCTGTCTTAGAATGTCTTCAATTAAGATTCCTCATTAAACACGTTATTGCTGTGTGCTGGGATGTATTAATGTAAAGTCTGTCACAGTTCAAAAGTTGAATGATCACACTTTTAGAGTTGAATCATCCTTCCTTGATAAACACATTAGCCAACACCAGTACAATATGAATTACAGTAGTAAACTGTGAACCAATCTGATTAACCCTTTCTTTACATGGACTCAGAACCTTTATGGATATTTGGACAGATCAAATATTCTGAATAAATTTAAACAAGCCCATTAGTAATGGATCAGATCAAAACTCTGCTGGCCTACCACATTCAGCCATAAGTCATAAAAATAATTAATTGGAGATAGAGCTACATGAACATATTCAGTTTATATTCTAAAATGTCTGTTGGTGAAGGACAAAACATGAAATCAGTATTTGAAAAGCATTCACTTACAGAATTACAATTTAGATGTAAGCACTTGCTAAACTAACAACCACTGTTTCAGTCTGTGTGTATTTATGGAGACACAAGTGAATCCTAAATTAACAGCCACCATTTGGTTGCAGTAAAACATAATTAATAACAATGACCAGTATTCAATGATTACAGAACCGAACCTGTCAGTATAAAAGACACATTGGGATCCACCTTCTTCTCTGAATTACAGTCTTCAGTCAGTTTGACTCATTCAATATGACATCAAGAAAAGACTGAGTACAATGGATATTGCAAAGGCTGTAAGCTCTAACAACATCATGGCTGTAGTGCTGAACATTTGTGCTTCTGAACTAGCCATGCCCTGAAGTAAACTGTCCCAGTACAGGGACCACATTGACACCTACCTGACAATGCAGAAAATTGCCAGGTATGTTCTAGCAGAACTAATCTATTCTCAATCTTTATCAACGTGATAGGTGGTGTTGTGAACAGTGTTTACAGTGGCACTTGCCAATAACAATGCTTGGTTTGGGTTCTGTCAGAACCACCCAGCCTCAGACCTCATCAAGGCCTTGGTCTAAACATGGACAAAAAGAATAACTTACAGAGATGCAGTGAGAGTGACTGTCCTTTGACCAAAAAGATCAAGGAGCCCAAGCAAGACTGACATAATTGGGAACTGGGGCTAAACTCTCTGCTGGAGTCATACCATGCACAAAGAACGTTATCATCAACAAAACCAGAAGAATCTGGAAATACTCAACAGCATTTTTGTAGTAATAAACAGAGCTGATGCTTCAGCTTGGGGACTTTTTCAGTATTGGCTCTAACAAAGTTAACTCTGATTCTCTCCACACAGTGGCTGCTACCACTGCAGAGTATTTTCAGTACTCTTTGTATTTATTTCAGATTCCATATTTCTTGTTTTTTGTGTACTGATGAAGATAATGAGGTGGTGGGAGGCAATTGTTTCATGCCCACAACAGACGTTTCTTGAGATATTTTCTTTTCAACTTGTCAGAGTCATAGAGTCCTACAGCAGGGTTCCCAGTTTGGCCCAAACTGGTCCATGCCGACCAAAATGTCCGTCCATGCGAACCCCATTTCCCTGCACTTGGCCCATATCCTTCTAATCCTTTCTTATCCTTGTATTTGTCCAAATGCCTTTTAGATGTTGTTAATGTACCCACCTCAACCACTTCTGCTGGTAGCTCATTCCATATGTGTGCCATCTTCTGTGTAAAAACACTGCCCCTCAGTTTCCCTTTTATTCTTTCCCCATAACCTTAAATTGATGTTCTCTAGTTCTCGATTCCCCAACCCTGAGAAAAAGACTGAGTGCATTCACCCTATCCATGTGTCTCATGATCTTATGCACCTTTATAAGGATCCCCTCAGTTTCCCACGCTCTAACCAAAGATGTCCTAGCTTGTCCAACCTTTTCCCATAACTCAGACTACCAAGTCCAGACAACATCCCTGTAAATTTCTTCTGCACTCTTTCCAGTTTAATAACATCCTTCCTATAACAAGGTGACCAAAACCGAAAACAATACTCCAACGTTTTGTATAACTGCAACATAACTTCCCAACTTCTATATTCAGTGCCCTGACTGAAGAAGGCCAGTGTGCCAAAAGCCTTCTTCACTGGCCTGTTGACCTGTCCACTTTCAGAGAACCATGCACCTGAACTCCAAGGTCCCTCTGTTCCACTACATCCTTAAGGCCCTACAATTCACCATGAAACTCCTGCCTTGATTTGACTTACCAAAATGCAAGACTCCACACTTATCTATATTAAACTCCATTTGTCATTTCTTGGCCTACTACTCCTGCTGAGTAAGGTTCTGCTATAATTTCTGACGACCTTCCTCACTGTCCACGATATGACCTATTTTAGTGTCATCTGCAAACTTACTAATCATGCCTTGTACATTCTCACCTCAGTCATTGATATAGATAAACAGTAATGGGCCCAACACCAACCCCATAGGCACCCACTAGTCACAGGCCCCCAGTCCGACAAGCATCTTTCCATAATTGCCCTCTGCGTCCTACTATCAAGCCATTTTTGATTCCAATGTTCCAGTTTGCCCTGGATTCTATGCAATCTAACCTTGCAGAGCATGGTTTCATGTGGAACCTTATCAAAGCCCTTACTGAAATCCAGATAGACTATGTTTACTACCCTGCCCTCATCAACCTTTCTGGTCATTTCATCAAATAACTCTAAAAAATTTGTGAGAGTTGATCTCCTACTCTCAAAGCCATGATGATTATTCCCAGTCAAACACTGTACTTCAAATGCATGTATATCTTATCCCTCGGAACCTTCTCAAGACACTTCCTCGCAACTGACGTTAAGCTTAATGGTCTATAGTTCCCAGGGTTCTCTTTGCTGCCCTTCTTGAATATTGGGACAATATTTGCTCCCTCCAGTCTTCCAGGACTTCACCCGTGGCTAACAATGATGTAAAAATATCAGCCAGGGCCCTTGCAATTTCTTCTCTAGGCCCTTGCAATGTTCGTGGATATATCTGGTCAGGACCAGGAGATTTATACACCTTCATATATTAAAATACATCCAACACCTCCTCTACTGTGATATGGACTGTCCCAAAGATATCACCACTAATTTCTCCATGTTTCCAAGTCTTCATGTCTTTTTCTGTGGTAAGCACAGAGGAGAAATATTAATTGAAAACCTCGCCTATCCCTTGCGGTCCTACACATATATGTCCACTTTGGTCCTTGAGAGGCCCTATTCTCTCTCTTAGTTATTCTTTTTCCTTTAATATATTCAAAGTACCTCTTTGGATCACCCTAATCTCCTCAGCCAAGGCTATCTCAAGCCCCCTTTCAACCCTCCTGATTTCCTTCTTCAATAAACTCCGATATCCTATATTCCCTATACACCGCCAGGGAATCCCTTGATCCCAGCTGCCGGTACCTGAGCCATGTCTCCTTTTTTCTCATCAAAGCCTCAATATTTCTTGTTGTCCAGGGTTCCCTATTCCTGCCAACCTTGCCATTCACCCTCCCAGAAACATTCAGACCTTGAACTCTCACAATCTCACTTTTAAAGGGTTCTCACTTGCCAGATGTCCCTGCGCCTGCAAACAAACTACTCCCATCAACCCCTACGAGCTCTTGTCTAATTCTATCAAAATTCGTTTTTCCACAATTTATAATTTGAACCTGTGGACCAGTTTTGTTCTTGTCCATTGCTATTTTAAAATTAATAGAATTATAGTCACTGGTCTCAAAGTGCTCCCCACTGTTACCTCTGTCACTTGTTCTGCCTTATTTCCCAAGAGTAGGTCGGGTTTTGCCCCTTCCCAAGTTGTACCCTTTATATACTGCTTAAGGAAACTTCCTGAACCTACTGAACAATCTCCACCCCATCTAAGCCCTTAACACTCTGGCAGTCCCAGTCTATGTTATGAAAATTAAAACCCGCTACTATGACAACCCCATTGCTCTTGCAAGACTCCCCAATCTCCCTGCATATTTGTTCCTCTAATTCCCGTTGACTATTTGGGGGCCTATAGTACAACCCCAATGACGTCACCATCACCTTCTTATTTCTTGGCTTCACCCAAAAAGCCTCACTCGATGATCCTTCATTTATTTCATCTCTGATTACAGCTGTGATATTGCCTTAATCAATAATGCAACTCCCCCTCACCTCCTTCCACCACCTCTGTCCCGCCTAAAGCACCCGTTCCCTGGCACATTAGGCTGCCAGTGTTGTCCCTCCCTTAGCCTTGTAATGGCTATAATATCCCAGAGTGTGTTGCTGGAAAAGCACAGCAGGTCAGGCAGCATCTAAGGAGGAAGAGAATTGATGTTTCGGGCATAAGCCCTTCATCATTCCTGATGAATGGCTTATGCCCAAACTGTCGATTCTCCTGCTCCTCAGATGTTGCCTGACCTGCTGTGCTTTTCCAGCACCACACTCTTGACTCTGATCTCCAGCATCTGCAGTCCTCACTTTCTCCGATAATATCACAGTCCCACGTACCTATCCATGCCCTGAATTCATCGGCCTTACCTGTCAGCCCTCTTGCATTGAAATAAATGCAGTTGAATCCAACAGGTTTTCCTTGCTCCTTGTCATATTCCAACCTGATCAGTCTTTTCACTTTACTATTTCTGATTACTCTACCTCCTTCAAGCACTTGCACTTGCCTCCCTGCTGTTGAGGATCCCACCCTGCTGCCAATCTAGTTTAAACCCTCCCTTGTAGCACTAGCAAACCTGGTCACCAAGGTATTGGCACCCCCCCCCCCCCACCCCACAGCAGGTCAGGTGCAACCTGTCTCTCTTGAACAGGTCAACTCTGCCCAAAAGATCCCAAAAATCTAAAATCTGAATCCCTTCACCCACTCCAATTCTTTAGCCACGCATTCATCTGCCATATCGTCCTGTTCTTATTCTCACTAGCACGTGGCACTAGAAATAATCCGGAGATTATCACTAACTTTTTTTAACTTTTTTCCGAGCTCTCTATAATCACTCAGCAGGACCTCATCCCTGTTTCTACCTATGTCATTTGTTCCACTGTGCACAATGACTTCAGGCTGCTCACCCTCCCTCTTGAGAACATTCAGAGATGTTATTACACAGCTCTGGAGCAGGTGGGATTTGAACCCAGGCCTCTGGCCCAGAAGGGAATGTTCTAGGCCAAACATCTTCAGCTGCTTCATCAATAGTTTCCCTCATCCCAAAGACAATTATAATTCATTCATATTTGGGCTGATAAATGGCAAGTAACAATTGCACCACACAAGTACCAATAATCAACTCATAAGCATGACACATTGGAATTCAATAGCACTGCCATTGCTAAATTCCTTAGCATTTACATCTTGGCATCATCATTCATTTGAAGCTTAACTGGACCAGTTATATACCAGGGGAGGCAATGGCCTAGTGGTATTATCACTTGCCTATTAATCCAGAAACTCAGCTGATGAATTTCACCACAGCAGATCATGTAATTTGAACTCAATGAAAAAAATCTGGAATTACAAATCTACTGATGACCATAAAACCGTTTCTGATTGTCAGAAAACCTATCTGACTCCTTCATGGTCTTCAGGGAAGGAAATCTGCTATCCTCACCTGGTCTGTCCTACATGGATCTTAGACCTACAGTAATGGGGTTGACTCTCAACTGTCCTCTGAAATGGCCATTCAGTTCATCAGCAGCTAGGGATAGTCAATAGGTGCTGGCTGAACAATGACACCCATGGCCCATAAATGAATATAAAAAAGTACTGCAGCAACAAGAATAGTTCAGAGGCGGGGAATTCTGCACTGAAGAACTCACCTCTTGACTCCTCAAAGTGTGTTCACCATCTGCAAAGGACAAGTCAGGAAAATCATGGAATGCTTCCCATTGGTTTGGATAAGTACAATTCCCAAACACTTAAGGAGTGTCATTGAGGTCAAAGTAACTCACTTAATTGGCACTCCATCAACCACATTAAACTCATTAATGTGCCAGACTACAATCTCTACTTGAATGTGTATTTGACATGCCTAAAATAGTGAGCTAGAACTGTGATACATTTGAGACCTTAATTATCAGTGATGGCCGTAAGTATCATCTTTGAAGTATATTTACAAAGCCATGCTAGCTATCTCTGTTGTTCTGAAAATTGTCATGTGATCAATCATCTTATCTTAATTATAGACCCAACAATTTCCCAACTACAAATGTTAGGTTAACTTCTCCATGGCGCCCTCATTTCATTTTATCATAGTTATATCTTCTTCAGTTTAAACAATACAAATATGTATTTTTCCTGTAGGCTGCAGCTATATTGTACCACAGGTGTACTATCCATAATTCATTCTGAACTCCACACCTATGCAACTAGTATGGATGTTGGAAATATTGTCTTGCTGCACCAAGGGAGTATCCCTTTAAGATCTGAAATAAGAGCCGTATTTATAGCCTGCAATGCACCTGACCTACAAATGTGAGATGTCACAATATAGATGGTGAAGAACATTCATTTCTAACTAATCCATTCTATTGCTAATTTGGTAATGTTCTGGAAATTGTTTTGACAACTTCTACTGATCAGCTCAGTGTTACTTAACTTTTAGTCCATGTCAACACCACAGAGGTTTAGCAGTTCCTACCACAAGTGAAAAAAATTGCAACATGTATCACTTAACTATTGCTACACATAGTAAGAGGAAGTTTGACTAAAAATATTTTGTATACTCTGCATTGAGGTTAAGAGTACTTTCTGAGAAATGAGCAAGTGCTACAAAAACTGCTGACTTCCAAACTTATTCCTTCAATTTTTTTTTACACCTGTTATAATGTCTTATTCTGCAATAATTTGGAGTGACAGAGGCTGAGAGGACATTTGATAGGTCTATAGAATTATGAGATGCGTAGATAAGACTGAGAGTCAGAATCTTTTTCTCAGAGTTGAAATGTCGAAACGTAGGGGGCATTTTTGCATTTAAGGTGAGGGGGAAAGTTCAAAGGAAGTGGGAGGGACAAGTTTTTTACATAGGGGGTGGTAGGAGTGTATAGTGTACTGCCATGATTGACGTAGATATGATGGGGGGTTTTAAGAGACTTTTAGATAAGGACATGAATATGTAGGAAATGGAGGGAAATGGACCAAGGGCAGGCAGAAGGGATTAGTTTAATTTGGCATCAAGTTCAGCACAACATCATGGTCCAAAGTCTGTGCTATACAGTTCCTGTGCTATACAGTTCAATGTACTATGTGTTTTGCACATTAGTCAATTTTAATGAATCACAAAATCCAGATATAGAATCATAGAATCCCTACAGTGTGGAAACAGGCCATTTGGCCCAACAAGTCCACACCGATCTCCGAAGACCCACTCAGACCCATTCTCCTACATTTACCCCTGACTAATGCACCTCACCTACACATCCCTGAACACTATGGACAATTTAGCATGACCAATTCACCTAACGTGCACATCTTTTGCATTGTGGGAAGAAACTGGAGCATCCAGAGGAAACCCACGCAGACACAAGGAGAATGTGAAACTCCGCGTAGACAGTTGTCCGAGGCTCAAATCGAACCAGGGTCCCTGGTGCTGTGAGGCAGCAGTGCTAACCACTGAGTCACTGTGCCGCAGTATCTTAGTCATAATGGCCTCAAAAATATTGTTTACTTACCTGGAAATGTATATCAGAACAAAGCAAAATAATTCCTCCTTTATGTTTCAGGTGTGGAGTTCAATGTATGTAGAAAATTGATTTTTTTTAGATTAGATTCTCTACAGTGTGGAAACAGCCCTTCGGCCCAATCAATCCACACCAACCCTCTGAAGAGTAACCCACCCAGACCCATTTTCCTCTGACTAATGCACCTAACCCTATGGGCATTTTAGCATGGCCAATTCACCTGACCGGCACATCTTTGGACTGTGGGAGGAAACCGGAGCACCCGGAGAAAACCGGAGCACGGGGAAAATTTGCAAACTCCACACAGACAGTCACCTGAGGCTGGGATCAAACCTGGGACCCTGGTGCTATGAGGCAGCAATGCTAACCACTGAGCCACCATGTTGGGTCATATGTTAATGAAATGAATTACAACATAGGTGGACAAAATGCAAAGTCAAACCAAATAACGTTAAAGGAAATATTAATTGCTCATAAAGAATATAGGACATGGAAATTCACTACTAATATTGTGTTAAATTTCTTAATGGAGAAAATATCCAAGACAACAGGGGAGGCTGAAATGTGTAAGATGGACAAGTCAGAGATAGGGCCACAAGATTTCAATCCCTATTTTTCGTATAGCTTCTCTGTATGGGATTCCACAAGGGACAGAGGCATACAGCCAAGGGTTTAGGCTGGTAAAAATACAGAACATTACGCAAAGATCGGATAGTGAACATGGAATATAAGGCAATCCCATAAATCCTGTCTTAAACAATAATGAAATGAACAAGTTTTTATTGTGTGTAGGCTCCAAAAATGCCTAGATACAATTACAATGATGTGTGATTAATTAAAATGGAATGGGGTTGGGATAAATGTTAGTCAAGTGAAAAGGAGGATGTTGCACTTAGAGATTCCTTGTTACTGGTGGGGTTCCACAAAGGGAGAGATGGCATTGTATGGAGAAGTGGGATTAAGCCTCAGTTTTAGCCTCAGAGTATGATGAGAAGATAAAATAGATGAGGAAAGCACATGGCTATCTTAGTTACTTTTCCCTTGTATCATTTATGTGAGACCTGAGTGAGAACCTGTTTAAGGGTGTAACAGATGTTGACATAAATTAGGGGATGTAGACTTGCAGATAAAAAGGAACCAAGAAAAATAATTCAGAATCTAGCGTCACATCGCACAGGTGCAAAAACTTGTTCAAATACAGCTCAATACATAACTACTGGTAGTACTGCTTCTCAAGCACTGTATGGGTGCTTATGTATTGGTGTGGGTTCCTTCACTGTCATTGATTAAAATCCTTGAATTCACTCCCTAATGGATTTGAGGGTCTATCTACAGCACATAGATTGCAATGTTGCAAGAATGCAGCTTATCTCCACCTTCTCAAAGGCAATTAGGGAATGGGCAATAAATGTTGACCAGCCAGTGACACCCATGTCCGATAAGATCCACTATTTTTCGTAATATATATATAAAATGATTTGGATGTGAACAAAGAAGGTATAGTTAGTAAATTTGCAGATGACACCAAAAGTGGAGGTGTAGTGGACAGCGAAGAAGTTTACCTCAGATTACAACGGGATCTTGATTATGGGCCAATGAGCTGAGGAGTGGCAGATGGAGTTTAATTTAGATAAGTGTGAGGTGTTGCATTTTGGGAAAGCAAATCTTAGCAGGACTTATACGCTTAATGGTAAGGTCCTAGGGAGTGTTGCTGAACAAAGAGACCTTGGAGTGCAGGTTCATAGCTCCTGAAAGTAGAATCGCAGGTAGATAAGATAATGAAGAAGGCGTTTGGTATGCTTTTCTTTATTGGTCAGAGTATTGAGTATAGGAGTTGGGAAGTGATGTTATAGAGTCATAGAGATGTACAGCATTGAAACAGACCCTTCAGTCCAACCTGTCCATGCCGACCAGATATCCCAACCCAATCTAGTCCCACCTGCCAGCACCCGGCCCATATCCCTCCAAACCCTTCCTATTCATATACCATCCAAATGCCTCTTAAATGTTGCAATTGTACCAGCCTCCACCACATCCTCTGGCAGCACATTCCATACACGTATCACCCTCTGCGTGAAAAAGTTGCCCCTTAGGTCTCTTTTATATCTTTC
>NC_057726.1:60692370-60722960 GCF_004010195.1 Chiloscyllium plagiosum
CAATCAAGTTTGTGAGACATGATTTCCCATGCACAAAGCAATGTTGACTATCCCAAATCAGTCCTTGCCTTTCCAAATACTTGTGCATCCTGTCCCTCAGGATTCCCTCCAACAATTTGCCCACCACTGAGGTCAGGCTCACTGGTCTATAGTTCCCTGGCTTGTCTTTACCGACCTTTTTAAACAGTGGCACCACGTTTGCCAACCTCCGGTCTTCTGGCACCTCACCTGTGACTATCGATGATACAAATATCTCAGCAAGAGGCCCAGCAATCACTTCTCTAGCTTCCCACAGAGTTCTCAGGTACAGCTGATCAGGTCCTGGGGATTTATCCACCTTTAACTATTTCAATACATCCAGCATTTCCTCCTCTGTAATCTGGACATTTTGCAAGATGTCACCATCTATTTCCCTACAGTCTTTCTCTTCCATATTCTTTTCCACAGTAAATACTGATGCAAAATATTGATTTAGTATCTCCCCCATTTTCTGTGGCTCCACACAAAGGCTGCCTTGCTGATCTTTGAGGGACGCTATTCTCTCCCTAGTTACCCTTTTGTCCTTAATATATTTGTAAAAACTCTTTGGATTCTCCTTAATTCTATTTACCAACATTTCTATGTTGTGGCTGTACAGGATGTTGGTTAGGCTGCTTTTGGAATATTACATACAATTCTGGTCTCCTTCCTATCGGAAAGATGTGTGAAACCTGAAAGGGTTCAGAAAAGATTTACAAGGATGTTGTCAGGGTTGGAGGATTTGAGCTATAGGGAGAGGTTGAATAGGCTAGGGCTGTTTTCCCTGGAATATATCAGAGGCTGAGGGGTAACCTTATAGAGGTTTATGAAATCATGAAGGGCATGGATAGGGTAAATAGACAAGGTCCTTTCCCTGGGGTTGGGGAGTCCAGAACGAGAGCGCAGAGGTTTATGATGAGAGGGGAAAGATATGAAAGAGACTTGAGGGGCAATTTTTTCATGCAGAGGGTGGTGCATGTGTGGAATGAGCCGCCATAGGAAATGGTGGAGGCTGGTACAATTACAATATTTAAAAGGCATCTGGATGCATATATGAACAGGAAGGATTTGGAGGGATATGGGCCGGGTGCTGGCAGGTGGGACTAGATTAGGTTGGGATATCTGGTTGGCATGGATGAGTTGGACTGAAGGGTCTGTTTCCATGCTGAACATCTCAATGACTCTAAAAGAATAAAAAAAAATCCTTCACTCTTCTAAATTCCAGTGAAAATGAGCTAAGCCTGTCCAGACTATCCTCGTAAGACAATCCAGAAACCCTACATATCCAGTAACCCTCTTTGTCAGTTTTATCTAGATTTTAGTATCTACATGGAGCATGACAATTGGATCCTCCCCTACCCATGGCAGGTTCCTCTCCTGTCCTCAGCAGATGTCCTTAGCCTTGGCACCAATAGGCAATTCAGCCACCTAAATTCTAGATGGTGGAAAGCAAAAGCAACCAAAACTCCTCCTCTCTTCACTGAACTGCCCATTAAGCAAACTCTCAAGTTTGCATTCAATTTCCTCAGCTGCACCCACCTACCTCACTGACTTCAGCTGTTCCAAGTTTCTTAATGTCACACATAGTCAATTGCCCCCTTAATATCAGCAGCCATCACTCTTGCTTCACCTCTGGAGTTTAACACATTTGCCCATATATGGAATCAAGGCTGTAATGAGGTCAGGCACTGAATAGTCCTGGCCAAAAGTGGAACGTATGAGGCTTTTTCCCAGGGTAGAGGAGGTCAATTACTCAGGGACACAGGTTCAAGGTGCAAGGGGAGACATATAAAAGAGATGAGCGAGGCATGTTCTTCACACAAAGGGTGGAGAGTGCCTGGAATGCATTGCCAGAGAAGATAATTGAAGCAGACACAATGGCAGCATTCAAGAAACACTTGGAAGAATAGGAAAGGAATAGAGGGATACAGATCCTGTAAGTGAAGACAGTTTTAATATGGAAGGGCAAACTGTATTGGCACAGCCTTAGAGGGCTGGAAGGCTGAAGGCAAAGGTGAGGACTGCAGATGCTGGAAACCAGAGTTTAGATCAGAGGAATGATGAAGGTCTTTTGCCCGAAACATCGATTTTCCTGCTCCTCGGATGCTGCCTGACCTGCAGTGCTTTTCCAGCACCACTCTGATCTAAATTCTGCAAGGCTGAAGGGCCTGTTCCTGTACTGTATTGTTCTTTGTTCAAATCCAAACTAGTCATCATGCTTTTGCAAACTAAATATCACTGATGAACCTTGCATCAGTTGTTAATGATTAAGTGTAGACTGCTGGGCAGGCAATTGGCCAAGTTTGATTAGTTCTGTTTTTTGTGGACAGGCCATACCTTGGCAACTTTTCATTTTGATGGATAGCTGCCAGTGCTGTAAATGTACTGGAACACCTTGCTAGGGGGGGAAATTGATTGACTAGGATAACCATGACTAGATAAGAAAACTTCAAGGAGATTATGAACAGCAGAACAACTGTGATCTTTTTTAGAAACTCATAAATTAAACATGATTTTGAGATGCCGGTGTTGGACTGGGGTGTACAAAGTTAAAAATCACACAATACCAGGTTATAGTCCAACAGGTTTGATTGGAAGCACTAACTTTTGGAGCGATGCTCCTTCATCAGGTGATAGTGGAGGTCTCAATCGTAACACACAGAATTTATAGCAAAAATTTACAATGTGATGTAACTGAAATTATACATTGAAAAATACCTTAATTGTCTGTTGAGTCTTATATCTGTTTGAATACCATGATAGTTTCACTTCCTTCATGTGTAAATCACAACATCTTTTTTTTAAAGTTGTATTCTCAGGTTAGCTGTAACAATGGGTGATAGCTAGACAATATGTTGAAGGTGTTGGCCCCCTGTGTTCTCTGTCTATGCCATGATGTTTAGATTGATTCTAATCTAAAAAGTGAGATAACAGAGTTTTATGCCTCAGGATGCCCTGAGGCATGGTACATTGGGGAAACCAAGCAAGGGCTACAACAACGGATAAATGGGCACCGCACAACAATCAACAGACAGGAATGTTCCCTCCCAGTTGGGGTACACTTCAGTGGTCCAGGGCATTTGACATCGGACCTTTGGGTGACTATCCTCCTAGGCAGACTTCGGGACAGGCAGCAGTGAAAAGTAGCCGAGCAGAGGCTGATAGCTAAGTTCCGTACGCATAGGGAGGGCCTCAACCGGGACCTTGGGTTCATGACACATTACAGGTGACCACCATTGCACTATACACATACACAGACACTCCTATACACACATACTCACACACACACACAGGCACTCCTATACACACATACACACGGACATACATATACACAGACACACACACGGACACCCACACTCCAACAGGCATCCTCTCAGAGACTTAGACCACTCTACACTCATGCACACACATATGCACTCTCTCTCACAGACACTCACAGCCCCCCATCCCAGACACGCACACACACTCTCACACATGCACCCCCTCACAGACTTAAGACACTCAACACTCACTACACACACATACACTCTCTCTCAAATTCACAACTCCCCACCCAGACACACACATGCAGACTGACAAAGATCCAAATGCACACATACTTTTAAAAAAAAGGTTTTGTGATTTACACATGAAAGAAGTGAAACTATCATGGTATTCAAACATATGTAAGACTCAACAGACAATCAAGGTATTTTTCAATGTACAATTTCAGTTACATCACGATGTAAATTTTTGCTATAAATTCTATGTGTTAGGATTGAGTCCTCCACTATCACCTGATGAAGGAGCAATGCCCCAAAATCTAGTGAGCTTCCAATTAAACCTGTTGGACTATAACCTGATGTTGTGTGATTTTTAACTTCATAAATTGTGAGAATTGTCAAGAGGTTCTTGTGTTACAGTGGTAGGGTCCTCAACCCTAAGCCAAGAGGCCTGGGTTCAGGTCCTATCTGCTTCAGAGATGTATCATAACAAAGGGCGGCATGGTGGCTCAATGGTTAGCACTGCTGCCTCACAGCATCAGGGACCTGGGTTCGATTCCAGTCCCTGGTGACTGTCTGTGTGGAGATTACACATTCGTCCTGTGTCTGCGTGAGTTTCTTCCCACAATCCAAAGATGTGCAGGTTAGGTTGAATTGGCCATACTAAATTACCCATTGTGTTCAGGGATGTGTAGGTTAGTTGCATTCGTCAGGGGTAAATGTAGAGTAATAGGATAGGGGAATGGTTCACTCTTCAGAGTGGACTTGCTGGACTGATGGGCTTGTTTCCATACTGTAGGGATTCTATGGTATCTTTGAACAGCATGATCAGAAAATATCCGAGAACTGTCAAATGGAGTATTGGGCTATTTAAAGATCTTCATAGGCACATTATAATGGTTTCACTAGAAAGGTCTTGTGACCCTGTGGTGGTGTCCCTATCTCTGGTCTCAAAACTCAGGTTCATGTCCCATCTGCCTCAGAGGTGGGCCATTATATATCTGAATAAATATAATGATGTGGAATGGCAGTATTCCACAAAGAAGTACTGTCCGTTAGTCTTCAAGCTTGACTACTAGACTACTACTACTCACTAAGGATGTTAATAATAAGACTAACAACTTAAATAGACAATACTGTTTAAGATAGAATTGAGAATTTGATAATAGATAGAGAAGTTGAGCTCTAAAGATTCACCATTTAATCCTTTATGGAACATGAGTGTTACTGACAAGTTTAACATTTGCTACCTTTTCCTAATTGCCTGTGAGAAGATGGTGTTGGGAGGGGATCAGTTTAGCTCAGTTGGCTTGACAACAGGTTTGCAATGCAGGGTGATGCCAATAGCCTGGATTCAATTCCTGAACTGACTGAGATTACCATGAAGGATTCACCTTCTCAACCTCTGCCCCTTGCCTGAGGTGTAATAACCCTCAGGTTAAACCACTACCTGTCATCTTTCTCTAGGAGACAACAGCCCTATGGTCTGATGAGAGACCATGGCAACTTTAGCTTTAGCCCATAGTTTTGATAGGAAAGAAGTTTCAGTTCGCAATTTTTGAGAAGATTTGTCGCTCAGTGTGTGGTTCAGATTGTAAGCTTGCTCACTGAGGTGGTAGATTTGTTCTCAGATGTATCATCACCATGCTAGGTAACATAATCAGTTCCAGTATTTTAGTCCTTCAACTGTGAAATAGAAATGTGATTCCATATATATACATAGGTCCTCTGTGCAATGAAACATGCACTATGCATGCCCCTTGTCTGTATTTTTAGTAATTCACTGTACTCTCTGATAGTCCTTGTAGGAAGGAGACTACTTAGTCTCCATTTCTGAAAAGGAGACATGGTGGTCTCAAGTAACTGTAGACCCATTAATTTGGATTCATGATGGGAGAAGGTGCCAAAGGCCAACATTAGGGATAAAGATATGATGGCTTCAATAAAGAGGGACATATTAGGGACACCCCAGCATGCCTTCAAAAATAAAAGTATGTTTGACAGAGTTTTTCATGATCTCAGGTCTCAAAACTCTTTACAGCCAAATTAATACTTCTGCAGTGTGGCCATTGCTGCATTGGAGAGGATCAATGGGCTGAATTTTCCTAATCCTGCAGAGGGATTTTGAAGGCAGGATCAGGAGCAAATTTGGAAGTTGGGATGTCAGAAAGTTATTCCTGCCTCTAGACAAATCTTACCAAATTTAGGTCATCTACAATGACAATTAGTTGTCTGGCAGTAGCAGATAGCCAATATTTAATATTTAGGAGGCTAACTCAGGGAACTGGGAACACTCTTTGGGATCTTTCCAGTGTTAGAACGATCTCTCCATGAAAACTGAACACAAAGCACTCTGAAGATAATCTCTGAGGTTGGGGTGCCATCGGGCCAGTGGCCCAGTTACACAATCATGGGCATGAAAGGCTGCACCCATGGTTTCTGTAAGAACTTTCACTTCTGCCCTGATCCTACTAGCTTTAGCCCTCATCATATTTGAATTTGCAGACAACAAAAGAACAGGTGCAAAGGCAAGTTGTGAAAGGTAGGCAAACAATCTACAGAAAGTTAAAAATCACACAACACCAGGTTATAGTCCAACAGGTTTAATTGGAAGCACACTAGCTTTCGGAGCGACGCTCCTTCATCAGGTGATTGTGAGATATTGATAGGCTAAACGATTGGGCATAAAGTTGGTAAAAACAAAATAATGTGGGAATTGTGAGGTTATTCATTTTGGAAGGAACAACAAAAGATTAGAGTATTATTTGAATGAAGAAAAGTTGCAGAATGCTGTAACACAAGGGGATTTGGGAGTACTTGGGAAGTGATTTCATTGAAACATACAGGATTATTAAGGGGCTTTACAGTGTAAATGCTGCGATGATATTACCCCTCATGAGAGGATCTATAACCAGAGGGCATAGTCTCAGAATAAAGGAACAATGACTCAAGACTGAAATTAGAGGAATTTCTTCTCTCAGAGGACTGAGAGTCTTTGGAGCTCCTTTCCCACAAAGCTCTGCAGAGACAGTCTTGGCGTACATTTAAGGCTGAGATAGATTCTTGATCAATAGAGGAATCAAGCATTGTGGGGAAAAGGCAGGAAATTGGATTTGAGGGATGTGTGATCTGCCACAATCCTATTGAATAGTGGAGCAGACTCAAGGGACTGGACAGCTTACTCTTGTTCCTATTTCTTATGGTCTATTATATGGAATCTTCCAATAGCATCTCAATTTCAAGACCTCCTTACTGCCCTAGCAGTGTCCACCTTTTCTGGTCGAACTGTCAGTCTTCCAAACCTGTGAGACCTCTGGTAGGATCAGCAGCCACACCCGATATGCAATTAAGAAGCTACCCACAGGAAGACCATGGAAGTGGGCAAACCTTTCCCGCCATTAAGGGGCTGACATTGTTCCAGATGGAAGAATATTTTCAAAGGCAGTGATTCCACCCAATATTGACAAAAATATCCGAGAGAATGTAGCTGTTCTCCTTTGAATTATGTAACAGGATCAGTTGAGAGACCAGAGGGAAATTGACTTAACATCTCATCCCAAAGACAGCACCTCTGACAGTTCAGAACTCCCTCAGTGCTGCACTGAAGATTAATCTGAATTTTGTACTGAAATCTATGAAACGGGACTGGAACCCAGGATCCCCTGATTCAGAGGTAAGACTGCTCCCATTGAACGTTGACATGAAAACAAGAGTGTGTTTGTGCATGAAGTGGGCGGGGGATTAGAGGAATTGACAGGCTATCTTTTTTTGTGCTGCGATCAGTCAATAAAGGGATTGAATAACATACAAATTGGCAAACCAAAAGCTGATTTTATAGATCTCCCTATTGATCCAACCAGTCACAGGAGCAAATCTAAGTCTGATTAGATATACAACCTCCCATTGAAAATAGGCTTCATTTCCTGTTCAATAACCAATATGGAAGCTTCAGAGAGTGAAGCACAAGAGAGTTCCTCAACTTACCAACTGAGGTAAAACCTTCCCCTTGGCGGCAGATTGAAGATCCTTCTCTATTGGAGCGGTTCTAGCGAGCTCTGGAAAGGGTGGCGCTATTGACAGACCTACCAGTGAACAGGCGATACTCCCCTCCACCCTCGATCCCCATTGAGCTCACCCGGGGAGTTCCTGTCAGGGGAGGGACCCCAGTCACTCCCACCTCCCCTTGTCCCCACCCATCTCTGTATAAATGCTGCTGCCTCCAGGACCCGCGGCTCACGTGAAGGGGCAGAGATGGTTTTGTTGACTGATGTGGGCGTGAGATTCGGCTTCTTTCTGATCCTGAGCCTTGCCTCTGTAAGTAGGTTGCGGTCGATTGCATATTGCCAGTAGAGTTGATCTCGAGTCAATCAATGATGAAGAGGCGGGAATGGACCCCAGTTTGACGGTTGTGTTTGATGCACTGCTCTTGAGATCCTGCATTGAATTGAATTCCCTCCATTCCTCAGGCGGACCGCGATGCTCGTGGGGAGGCTCGGGCAGCGAAGAGATGCTACTGCGACCTTCAGATGTCTGATGGGCCATTCCCCCACCAGCAACTCGATGAATTATACTTAATCTCTCAGAATTGCAGCTTCGAACTAAACAAACAACAGGTGAGGAGGGTGCGGCAGTCTCCCAGAAACTCCAGCCGTAAGGCTGCAGCGTCCACTCCACCACACCTCCCCCAAAAACTCTTGCACTCATATCCATCCTGTGCCCCAGCTCCTGCTGCGAAATTAATTGAGACTGTGCAGAGACGCAGGTCTGCCCCTCTCTCGCAGTTAGTGCCAGGTTAGGGAGTGCAAATTGCACATATCCCTGTTTGACCCCCTGGGCGCACCCGATTTTGGAATGGTGCAGAGCGAGGCCGTTCAGTCCATCCTGTCTGCACCAGCTGCCTGAAGAAGCATTGTGACTCTGAGGCCATTCTCTCCTGCATTTTCCTCATAACACCAACATTGTTTCTGTTTAAATAAACATCTGACCCCTTCTTGAAACTTTCCGCTTTAAAATAAATAAATTCCTCCATTTATCGAGCGCCTTTCGTGACCTCAGGGATATCCAACAGTGCCTTACAGCCAATTGAAATACTTTCTGAACGCAGAGACCTGTATGACAATGAACAAAGACAAGATGAGCTGTTTTAATTTAGTTTGAGAGACAAATCTAGGTTGGAAGAAAATCCCTGTTCATCTTCCAGTTCATTCTCCCGAGATTGCAGATTAGCCCCAGTTTACGACACATCTGAAAGAAGGCACTCAGTATAGCATTTTTCAAGACTACTTATTGCCAGCCTCGATTGTGCTCAAAAATGTGTTCACTATTGACTTCACAGGTTTACAGACTCTTAGAAATTTCTCTAACTAATTAGATTGTCACCACATGACAGGAGGAAGAATCTGTCCTGATGTTTTCTGTTCAGGAGATATGAAACCTTTCAGCTGTGAAACACTATTTGCATTGAGTTTTGTTGCTTCTTATTTTTGCACTCAAGACACACCAGTTGTTTAAAGGTAAATGGATCGGAAGATAAAATGTTGGAACAGTTTCAGAACTGACCACATCTAGCCTTCATGTCATGAGTCAAGAATGAGTCACCAGTTAAGCAATTTATATTTTAATCTCTTTAACAAAGAATCATGCTTTCTATTTATCCTCCAGTTCAATGAACCACTTGAAATTCTTGCCTACGTAGATCAGAAATTGAGGAACCTTGTGCAACGCATTAATGAATTTGAAGAAGAATATGATGGTGAACTATACAGTATCATTTCATATCGGATAATAGAGATTGAAATTGCTGAACTGAATGAATTGCTCAACCAACTTCAAGAAAAGTGTTCTCGGAACAATGATGAGAGAACTGACCTGGATACACAGGTAACCAGGGCCCAGTGTCAGCTGTGATTTTGTCGGCATGTGTATATGCACATATGAATATGTGTGTGGTGACAGGGCTTGGAGGATGGGAAGCTGCTTGAAATTCCCATGAATGAATGAAACTTAATTCATCCCAGATTGACAACCAAACTTTGTATCTTTCTGAGGAGGGGTCACTTGACTCAAAACATTAACTCTGATTTCTCTCCGCAGATGCTGCCAGACCAGCTGAGCTTTTCCAGCAATTTCTGTTTGTATTTCTGATTTATAGCATCTGCTGTTATTTAGGCTTTTACATGAGATCTTTCCCGTCAGTATGGGTCATTGAATTACATAAGAAACTTGACAAGATGACGGTAAGATTTGATTGTGTCATTAGTAACATCTGATTATTTCACTTATCCAGCCAAGTGCCAAAAATGGCTACCATGTTTCTTACATACCAACAGTGAGTAATTGAGTTGGTCTAAGGCACCATACAATTACAATTCTTCGTTTCTTTATCCAACAGGCCCAAAACATTACCAACAAAGTAGATGAATTAGAGAAATATGACCGACTTAAAGTAACTCAAGAGCACAAAAGAAATATTATCCTGAAAAGGAGTCTGACCTCGTGCCAGAATGCACTGTTAGTAACACCAACCCCATATGTCAGTCCACAGCCAGGTGAGTACAATAGGCAGAGTTGTACTATCACTGTTGTAGAGAATCTAATTACTGTCACCATAAAATGTGAGAATGAATCTTTTCTGAAGTTTTCTGTTCAGGAGATATGAAATCTTTCAGCTCTGAAACACCTATGCATTGAGTTTTTGGTCGCTTCTTGCTTTTGCACTGAAGAAACACCATTGTTTAAGGGTAAAAGGACCTCTTTACAAAAGCTGCCAGACCAGCTGAGTTTCTCCAACAATCTTTGCTTTTGTTTGTCCCTTGATATTTAATGGCTTTACCATCACTGAATTCCCCCATTACATACATCCTGGGAGTTACCACCTAGCAGAAATTGATCTGGACAGACCACATAAATGCTGTCATCAACAACTTCTGTTTTTGTCTCTTGTCCTAAACTTGGACTTGAGTAGTCAGGGTATCAGGTTGTAAGTTTGCTTGCTGAACTGGTTGATTTGTTCTCAGATGTTTCATCACCATGCTAGGTAACATCATCAGTGAGCCTCCGTGAAGCGCTGATGTTTTGTCCCACTTGTTATTTATGTGTCTTGGTCTGTTGTGGTGGATGATATCACATCCAGTTCTTTTTCTGAGAAGTTGGTAAATGGGGTCCAAACCTTTGTTTGTTAATGGAGTCCAGGTTTGAATTCAAGGCCTCGAGGAATTCCTGTGTGTGTGTCTCTGTTTAGATGTCCCAGGATAGATGTATTGTCCCAGTCAAACTAGTGTCCCTCTTCATCTGTGTATATGGATACCAGTGATAGTTGGTCATGTCTTTTGGTGGCGAGTTGGTGCTCATGCCTCCTGGTGGCTAGTTTCCTGCCCGTCTGTCCAATGTAATGTTTGTTGCAGTCCTTGCAGGACAGATGATCTAAACAAGAAGACACATCACGCCCAGAACCTCTAGCCACCCTACCATATATTAAAGATGTCTCGGAGATGATGACCAGACTACTTCTGCCCGTAGGCATCATAGTAGCCTACAACCCTACCACCACACTGAAACCGCTCCTTGTGAATTTAAATGACCCTGTACCAACAACCAGCAGAATGAACATTATATACAAAATACTCTGCAACAAACATTACATAGAGTCATAGAGATGTACAGCATGGAAACAGATTCTTCGGTCCAACCTGTCCATGGCGACCAGATATGCCACCAAAAGACATGTCCAACTATCACCAGCATCGAGACACACAGATGAAGAGGGACACCAGTGCCACTGGGACAATACATCCATCCTGGGACAGGCTAGACAAAGACATGTACTGGAATTTCTACAGCATTCAAACCAGAACTCCATTCACAAGCATATCAACTTGGACCCCATTGACCAGCCGCTCAGTAAAAGAACTAGAAATGTTGTTACCCACCACAACAGACCAAGACAGATAAATAGCAAGCGGGACAAAACACCAGCGCTTCATCGGACGTTCACTGATGATGTTACCTAGCATGGTGACGAAACATCTGAGAACAAATCTACCAGCTCAGCGAGCAAACTTACAACCTAATCCACAACCTGAACTACAAATCTTCTCCAAAATTGCAGTCAGGATATCATTTGAAAGTAAGATTAAAGAAGAACATAACTGAAAAGCAACAAGTTATGTCAAACCTGTATGAGGCCTTGATTAGACACACTCAAATGTGCATGTTCAGCTCCACATTACAAAAATGATATACAAGATCCAGAGAAATTTTATAAGGAAAAAGTGGTGGATTAGTTTCAGAACTGAACACATTTAGCCTTCACGTAATGTTCAGGAATGAGTCATCAGTTAATACATTACCCAGTGGCACCCAAGCTGTTAGTAGATTTTTTGATATTTTATGTAATCATACAGTATAAAAGGAGACCATTGGGACTAGGATGCCTCTGCAATTTCTTTGAAAGATTGATGCAATAAGTCCCATCCTGCAGCTCTATGTTGTAGCCCTGTAATGTTTTCTCTGACCTCATACCACATTATTTGTCTTATGGTATTGCCATCTCAGCTGCTTGTAAATACAGATCAACTATAAAGGCTACTTCTCTCCAAACTGCTTAATCATCTATTCGAGTAACTCCATTTGGTTTTCTTCTGACTCTCTCTCTCTCTCTCTCTCTCACTCAATCCTACATTTAAAGCACAGAGAATACAATTTAAGTCAGACAGCAAGTAAACAACGGCAGTGGTTTTCCAGGCAAGGTATAAGGTCCCACAGGTACAGTAGCTTAGTAGTTATTTCACTAAATTAACCAACAAAGGATTTTGAGATCTAATCCCACAATGCCAAATTGGGAAATTTAATTAAGTAAATTCAGGAAGAAAAGAAGCAGAAACACTGGAAATACAGAGCATCTGTGTAGAGGGGAAGAGAATTCAGAACTGTGATTTTTATCAGAACAGCAACTATATATTTGTAACCTGGCAGCAACAAAATATTCCTTCAGAAAATAGAATGTGCCACTGTGACCCCCATCTGCCCTGCCTATGTGTCTGGTCCCAAAATAAAATAAAGAATTGTGCACACTGAATTCTGAAACAAAAACAGAATTTGCTGGAGAAACTCAGGCTTAGATCATTGGACTCAAAATGTTAACTGTTTTCTCTTCACAGGTGCTGCCAGACCTGCTGAGTTTCTTCAACAATCTTTGCTTTTGTTTGTCCCTTGGTATTTAATGGTCTTACCATCACTGAATTCTCCCACTACATTCATCCTGGGTATTACTACTGAACAGAAATTGAATTGGACTAGCCACATAAATACTGAAATCAGCAATTTCTGTTTTTGTCTCTGATCCTAAATCTGGACTTAATGTAATCAGGGTATCATTCAAAAGAGGAACATAACTGAAAATCAACAAGTTATATCAAACCTGTATGAACCCCCCTAGACACATAACTGTGCACATTCAGCTCCACATTAAGGATATCAAAGGACCAGAGAGGTTCTACAAGGATAATGTGAGGGTACAACTATCTGAAAAGACTGAATAGGCTGGGATCTTTTCTTTTGAAGAATAATAGATAATGGATGCTGTTGGAGATCTCAAACTATGAAGGGTTGATCACATCAAAAAGGGAAATATCAAGTGCATTTTTGCTTTTAACATGTTTGCAAGTGCTAGGTATTATTATGGGAGAAAGTGAGGTCTGCAGACGCTGGAGATCAAAGCTGAAACTTTATTGCTGGAACAGCTCAGCAGGTCAGACAGCATCTAGGGAAAAGGAGATTCGACGTTTCGGGCACATGCCCTTCCTAGGTATTATTATGCTGTGTATATTGTTGTTTTTCCAATATAATACTTAATAGGGTTTATGGGATTTCTCACAGGGTCCTGTTCCTTTGGAAGATTAAAAGCAGTCTCCAAACCCAGGAATTCAATGCTTAATCATTTTGGAACATCCTACTCATATGGCTCCTGGGGGAAAGATCCACTGCCAGCTCCTGGGAAAGAGGATCAATACTGGCTTGTAGTTCTAACTAGTAGTAATAGATTTGGAACTAAGATTCGTGTTTACAGCTCTTATTCTAAATTCCTCACCAAAGGTACTCATAAGGACATAAACTTTCAAACCCATAATCCTCAAGGCCCTGGTGGGGTAATGTATGGAGATGCCTACTATTACAATTGCTATAACTTGGGCAAACTGTGCAAGTTTAATATGACCACACTAGGGGTCATATCTGCCACCCTGCCGTTTGCTGGTTTTAATGACAAGTTTCCATACTGTACGCTTGCTTCCTGTTACTTGTACACAGACATGGATCTGGCAACCGATGAAAATGGGCTCTGGGTCCTCTATTCAACTACATTCAGTTTTGGAAATTTAATTGTCAGTCAACTCAATACGACTGACCTTTCACTGCTTGAAAGCTGGAACACCACCTTATTCAAACGATCAGCATCCAATGCCTTTTTGGTGTGTGGGATTGTGTATGCAACTAGATATGTGAGTCCTGAAATAGAAGAAATCTTTTATATGTTTGACACAACCAGTGGAGTCGAACAATATAATTTGAAAATCCAATTCCGAAAAATCTTGCCTGGCATTCAGTACATGAACTACAACCCACGGGATAAGAAGTTGTATGTGTACAGTGATGCATATGTTATTAGTTACAGTTTAACATTTGAATAACGTGTGACCAGAAATCCTAAGAATCAAGCAACAGAAGGGAACCTATTCAGGTCCAGCTAATAATAGGATGCCATATGCACAAAGCTATATTTAGAGACAATACTTAACAGTATTGCTTGAAATGAAATGAAATGCTGGAAATGCTCAGTAGGTCAAGCAGCATCTATGGAAGTAGAAACAGTTAACATTTCAGTTTGACAGCCCTTTAACATCTGTATGGTCTTTGCAGTAATTCACAATTGCCTGGTCATTATTAAGATTGCAGCAATTTGTATGGATATGTAATGTTTGAAACCATCTCAGTTAGGACTGGATGAGGTGTAGTTTGAAATAATTCAATACAAATATTAATTCAATATTGTTCCTTTGAATTTAGTATGCAATGTAACCACAACATGTAACAGGTAACTCAGGTGAATCTGATAGTAGAACAAAATGAGATTGATGTAACTACTGGTACTTTGGTCTATGTACGTTAACATTTAACATTTTGCAGCATTGAAACTTCACTTTCAAATGAATGCTTTTAAAGATTAATAACAGTTACTGTACATGAATAATCAAAACTTGTTGATTTCAATTTATTAAAAACATTATAAATCGGATCTAATATTAAAGTGAAAAACTATGGTGAGGTAATTTCTCTTTATTAAAGAATATGTTTTCTACAGTCTGGACAAAGCATACACATAGTAGCCTTTATCATTTGAGTCTTGTGTTGTTGCAGATTAATACAAGTCAGTAAGAAGAACAAATTCATGATCAGTCTGATATACTATAAACCAGCTTTCCATATTATTTCCCTCCACTGATTATTGCGCTAGGTATTCAATTAATGGCAGCAACCATTTTGTGTCAGCTCAAGCTTTGGATGTTCCAAGCTGTTGAACCAATAATATTGAAAGAATAACAATATATTTCCAAGATGGAATGATGCAATTTGGAGGGAAACTTGGAAGTGTGGAATTTCCATGTCACAGCTGTCCTTATTCTTCTCAGTGATAGTAGCACATTTGGAAGGTGCTGTGAAGGAATTCTTGGCAAGTTACAGCATTGCATCTCATAGATGATATACAATGCTGCCATTGTACACCAGTGGTGGAGGGAGTGAATTTGAAGATGCTGGATTCCAGTTAAGTTTATGGTGAACAATGATTCCCAGGATGTGAGACAAGGCTTCAGTCAGTTGAAAGATTTGAAATCAGACACCTTTAAAGCTACACAGATATATTTGTTTATATAGTCACTAAAATAATACAGGACATATGGATTTTGTATAGGGGATAGGTTGGTGTTTTAAATGTATAGATTAGATTCCAAACAGTATGGAAACAGGCCCTTCAGTCCAACAAATCCATACTGACCCTCCAAAGAGTAACCCACCCAGATCCATTACCTTACCCCTATCTTTACCCCTGACTAATGCACCTAACACTATGGGCAGTTTAGCATGGCCAATTCACCTGACCAGCACATCTTTGGATTGTGGGAGGATACCCATGCAGATACAGGGAGAATGTGCAAAATCCACAAGGAGAGTCGCCTGAAGTTGGAATTGAACCCAGGTCCCTGGTGCTGTGAGCCGGCAGCGCTAACTGCTGAGCCATTGTGTTGCCCCAAATATAATAAGTCAGTAAGCCTTATTTTCATTTATTATTTGGAATTTACTTAAGATTTCTAAAGGCAAAGAGAATCTGGGAGCTAAACATAGATGAGCACCACGAAGTCCAAGAGGTGAGTACCATTTCGTTTATCTATTAAATTCCATGTACTAGGATAGGCAACCTGTGGTCAGTCTCCCTCCCTCTCCTGACTTTCTCAGTGAGGCAGCAACCTCTTCTTCCAGCCTCTGATTCCCCCATGCCACCAACAGACTTGGAGGCTTCCAATCCCACGCCCAAGTAGCTGCGTTCAGGACTCAGGCTTAATAAATACGTCATCTGTCCTAAGATAATCTGCCAGGAGAATCAGTCAGTTCCATAAAAATACATAAAAATTGCAAAATGGAAAAGTTTGTTTCGTCCAATCAGTGTCAGTTTCTACTCTTTGCACATGCAAATCAATTTAACCAAATCTTACATCAACATCAAATCTTACAAAACTCAAAAATTACATCACTGACTGTCTCAACCCACTATCTAACCTAATGTTGAGTAACGGAGATTTTAAAAAGCATTCAAAATCATGAAATAGGTGGACAGAGTGGATAGGGAGAAAAAGAAAAGTTGAGAAGCAGAAGAGGTTGATTTAAGATAATTGGCAATAGGACCATAGATAATATGAGCAAAAACACTTTATGAAGCCTAAGAGTGTGGTGGAGGCAGACTCAGTCTTTAATTTCTCAGGAAATTGGATAATTTTCCGTAGAGAATGATTTGCAATGCTATCAGATAAAGGAAGGAGTGTAGGATTTACTGAGTTGTCCTTGCAGAGGCTTTGTTCAAACACACGGGGCTAAATAGCCTCCTGTGTAATTACATCAGCTATTATTCCTAGATCTGAGTTCTACAACTGTCAAAAGGTTTTTATTTCTTTCTGTTCAGATTCCATTAATTTAAATGGGGGAGATGCTGATTTAGTAGTAATGTCACTGGACAAGTAATCTAGAGACCCAGATCAACACTCAGGGGATACAGACTCAATCCCGTCAAGCTGATGAATTTTAAAATCAATTTGTAAAATCTGAAATTGAAAGCTAGTGTCAGTAATGGTGTCAATAATAAAAATGCATCTGGTTCACTAATATCCTTTAGGGAAGGAAATCTGCTAGTTACCTGGTTAGACCTAAATGTGACTCCAAATCCACAGCAACGCAGTTGCCTCTTAACTGTCTTGCAAACCAGTCAGTTCAAGGGCAACCAATGATTGGCAATATTACTGCCCTTGCTCAAGACGCTCCCATGCTGTGATAGAATAAGAATGTGATGTTGATGTTGTTCACTCGTCCAATTGCTGCTGTGCAAATCAGTCCAGTGATTTGTATCTGATATAAGTTGCACATTATATAGCTGTATGCAGTAGAGGTGAATATATGGAACAGACCTTTAGGATAGAATATAACTGTCTCTTCAGATGTTAAACATTTATAACACAGGCAGGAAATAATAGAAAACAGAAATCACTCGACAATTTAACGTCTGAAATGTGTTCTGGCATTCAGTTAGACATGGCTGCACTGTATCTTAACTTCGTCTGCCCACCTTGGTTCCAGAATCTTTAATACAATCATAAAACATATAACCTATCACAGTTTGTGATATAATGTAATGATCCTTCAACGTGATGTACTGCGTGATGAGTGAAAAAGAATTGTGTTCTGCCTTGAGCCCAAAATGCAGAATGTGGCTGACGTAAGAATTTGAGGCAGGTGACATTATAAGTGTATTAGATATCAGCAAGTTACAGGAAAGCATGATCAATAAAGAAAAGCACCAGTACCAGGTCACTTCCATAGAGTTTACTAATTGAAAAATAAAATATGCTTTTAATATTGAATGAGAATTGTTTACTTATATGAAATTATTTTATCAGCTCCTATTGCTGCAGCAAATCTAGTAACAGATTCCACGATGATAATTTCTGCTCATTGTTTCTGAACCCACGATGTGCTCTAGTACCAAGGTTGCTGGAAGGAAGTACGGCTACAAAACATAATATATTATTAAAGGCAATTCTGAGTCTTGGGTGAATAGAATGAATTAGCTCACCACGCTTAATACTAAAATATACTCATGGTAACTGGTGTAGATCTTACCCACACATATTTTGCTTCTGTCTTCACTATAAAGGATACAAACATCACTTGAGTAATAGCTATAAATCAGGATGTGGAAGGGAGAGAGGAACTTACTAAAATTACAATCATGAGGGAAGGGATGCTGCAATCCTTTATAAGAGTCAAAACGTATGGCACTGGAAAAGGTCCGGGCAACATCTGAGGAGCAGGAGAGTTGACGTTTCAGGCATCAGGAATGCGAGAGGGCAGGGGGCTGAGAAATAAATGGGGGGGTAGGGGTGTGGCTGGGCGAGAAGGTAGCTGGGAAGGTGAGAGGTTGATGCAGATGGGGTGGGTAACAGTGATAGGTCAGTGGTGAGGGTGCAGCGGATAGGTGGGAAGGAAGGTGGACAGGGAGGGCAGGTCAAGAGAGTGGTGCTGAATTAGAAGGTTGAATCTGGGATGAGGTGGGGGTAGGAAAGATTTGAAAACTGGTAAAATCGATGTTGACGCCATGTGGTTGAAGGGTCCCAAGGCGAAAGTAGAGGCATTTTTTCTTCAGTTGTCTGGTGGCTTGATTTGGTGGTGAAGGCCCAGGACTTGCATGTCCTTAGGGGAATGGGGGGGCGGGGGGGGTGGTGTTGAAGCAGTCGGCCACAGGGCTGTGGGGTTATTTGGTGTGCGTGTCTCAGAAATGTGCCCTGAAATGCTCCGTGTGTTGGCATCCTGTCATCCCGATGTAGAGGACACCAAATTGAGTGCAACAGACACTGGGGGTGGGTGTGCAGGAAAATCTCTGCCAGACATGATAAGATCCTTTTGGGCCTTGAATGGAGATATGGGCGCAGGTGTTACACCTTCTGCAGCAGCAAGTGAAGTTACAAGGAGTGGAGGGTGGGTTGGTAGTCCATGAACCTAAGGAGGGAGTAATGGAAGGTATGGTCCCTGTGGAATGCAGATAGGGATGGGGAGGGAAATATATTTTTGGTGATGGAAATGGCAGAGGATAATGTGCTGTATTAGTGAGTTTTGAGAATGTTTATAGCTCAGGTTGAGGTTCTGGATGTAGCTTTGCTCGCTGAGCTGGAAGGTTCATTTTCAATGTTTCGTCATCATACTAGGTAACATCATCAGTGAGTCTCCGGATGAAGCACTGGTGGCATGGTCCACTTTCTATTTATGTGTTTAGTACAGTTCTTGCAAGGTATTTTGAAAATGACATTAGTTTTGCTTGTTGTTTGTACAGGGTCGTTCAAGTTCATTAGCTGCTGTTTTAGTGTGTTGGTGGGTTTGTGGGCCACCATGATGCAGTCTGTCAGTCATTTCTGAGATGTCTTTGATGCAGGGGAGAGTGGCTCGGGTTTCTGGACATGTTTTGTCTGCTTGTTGGGGTTTGTTGCTGAGAAATCAGCGGACTGTCTTCCTTGACTACCTGTTCTTTTTGAATACACTGTAGAGGTGATTTTCCTCTGCTTTGCATAGTTCCTCTGTGCTGCAATCTGTGGTGGCTTGTTGAAATAATGTTCTAATGCAGCTTCATTTGTGGGTGTTGGATGATTGCTTCTGTAGTTCAGTATTTGGTCAGTATGTATTGTTTTCCTGTAAATGCTGGTTTGAAGTTCCCCATTGGCTGTTCACACTACTGTGACATCCAGGAATGGTAGTTTGTTGTTGTTTTCCTCCTCTTTAATGAACCTTCCAGCACAGCGAGCAAACCTACATCCAGAATACGCTGTATCCAGAGATTACTGGGGTGGAAGGTGGGACCGTTGGTGGTGGTGGTGGGGTTCTATCTTTTTGTGGTTGGAAGGCTGGGCTCAAGGGCGGAGGTGTGGGAAGTGGAGGAGATATGCTGGAGGGCATTGTTGACGGTGTGGGAGGGGAAATTGTGGTCCTTGAAATAGGAGGCCATCTGGCTTATCCAGGAGTGGAACGTCTCCTCCTGGGAGCAGATACGGCAGAGGTGGAGGAATTGGGAGTAAGAGATTGCGTTTTTATAGGAGGGGAGGTAGGAAGAAGTGTAGTCAAGGTAGCTGTGGGAGTTGATGAGTTTAAAATAGATGTCTATGTTGATTCGGTCATTGGCAATAGAGATGGAGAGGTCCAGGAAGGGGAGGGGAGGGTGGTGTCAGAGGTGATCCATGTGAACTGAAGGTCAAGTTGGAAGGTGTTTGTGAAGTTGATGAACTATTCAATCTCCTCATGGGAACACGAGGTGGCGCCAATACAGTCATCAATGTCGCGGAGGAATAAGTGGGGGATGGCGCCAGTGTAACTGTGGAAGATGGACTGTTCCATGTATCCTATGAAGAGGCAAGCATAGCTAGGGCCCATGCGGATTCCCATGGCTGTCCCTTTGGTCTGAAGAAAGTGGAAGGAATTCAAAGAAGAAGTTGTTGAGGGTGAGGACCAATTCTGCCAATCGAATGAGTGTGTTGGTGGAGACATAATGGTTGGGTTGGTGGGAGAGGAAGAAATGAAGGGCTTGGAGGCCTTTGCCATTGTGGATGGACGTGTACAGGGACTGGATGTCCATGGTAAAGATGAGGCACTGGCAGCCGGGGAAACAAAACTCATGGAGGAGGTGGAGGCCATGGGTGGTGCCCCGAATGTACATGGGGAGTTCCCGGACCAAGGGGGACAGGATGGTGTTGGGATATGAGGAGATAAGTTTAGTAGGGTATGAGCCTGGTCAATCTATTGCATTCAGATATAAATAAACATTATAGGAAAACAAGTAAGTGATTGTTTGGTGAGTATTTTGCTCACTTCCCTTACCTTTTAAAGCCCATCAAAGACAATTACCAAAAGCATTAGGAAAGTTTCCAAAAGGTAATCTTATTTGGAGTAGCAGAGTTTATTAATTATAAAGTAATTAATAAAAATAAATTAATTGAGACACAATAAGGATGACAGGGAAGGTGATGTGCTGCACATATAGGATGTGGGAGCTCTTGGATGCTTCAGTGGCCCAATGAACTTTAGCTTAGAGTTTATGAGTTGGGGGTGGAGCTGCAATCACTGATCCAACAGGGAGGGGGAAACCTACTCTGAAAACATTATTCCAGGAGTGACCACAACCCTTAGAAGAGTCTTCCAATTTGGTCATTGATCAGGAACAGGAGGATATGAGTGTGAGTAAGACAGTTTTGTCAGGATATGGCCCCTCTGCTCAAGGCTGGAGGAGAATGTGGTGTGAGTTGAAGGATTCAGTTGCCATGGTCCATGTAGATATGAACGACATGGTCCAGCCAAGAAAAGGGCTTATGCATAGGCAGTATGAGGAGCGAGGCAGTAAATTAAAAAGCAGAATCTCAAAGATAATAATCAAGAAATGAGCCATGAGCAAACTGACATAGAACAAATAAAGTTAAAGAAATGAATACATGGCTGAAAGAAAGATGAGAGAGAAATGGGTTCTATTAAGGTGCAGCTAACTTAAGTGAACTGGCAAATTGGGTTAGGGATAGATCAACAGAGGAACAGAGATGCAGTGGCAGACATTTGAGGGGATATTTTAGAATGCGTGGAAAGGTACACTCCGACAATAATGAAAATGATCAACCTGAAGAGAAAGAATATACAGTAATTGTGTGAAGATGGTGGCAAGTCAGAAGACTGGACAGAATGTAAAAACATGAAAGAATGATTAAAAGCACAATAATGAGAGAAGAAAATAGATGGCAAAAGAAAGCAAGCTAGAAATATAGAGGTAGTGAGAGTTTCTGTAAAGATTTTAAAAAGGAAAAGATTATTTAAGTGAGCAATAGTCCCTCAGAAAGTGAGTTTGGGGAAATTAATAACAGAAAATGAGAAAATAACATGAATTCAACAGCTAATTTGCACAGGTCTTCATTGCTGAGGATACAAGTAACATTGAAAAATAGCTGTGAATCAGGAAATGGAAAGGAGGGAGGAATTTAAGAAAATTATGATTACTCGGGAAGTGGTACTAAGCAAATGATGAAGCTATGTGCTGCCAAGTCCCTAGGTTATGATTGGGTTTTTCAGCCTTGGGTTTTTAAAGACATAGCTAGTGAGATGGTTGATGCATTGGTTTTAATTTTACAAAATTCTATAGATTTGGGGAGGGTTCTATTAGAATGAAAATAGTGAATATAAGATGTTCATTTAAAAAAAGCAAAATACTACAGGGCAGTTAGCTTAACGACTGACATCAGGAAAATATTCAAAGTTTGTTATTATGATTATTGTTAATAAAATTCTTGCAAACAGAATACAATGTAGGAAAATTGTGAATTGTTCACTCAGGCAGGAAGAATTAAGAGAGCATATTAGGAATATAGGAATAGGCCATTCAGCCCCTTAAGGCTGTTCCACCATTCAATGAAATCATGGTTGCTCTGTGGCCTAACTTCATATACCTACCTTTAGCCCATACCCCTTAATGCTTTTGTCTGACAGATTTAAAATTAACAATTGATCCAGCATCCACAGCCACTTGTGAAAGAGAGCTAAAAACATCCACCACCCTTTTAGTGTAGAATATTAGAAAAAATGGTGGGAGACTGCAGAGCTCTGAGGTGCAGGGAATCAGGCAGATCTATTGCATAAAGTGCAAAAGGTTAGTTTTGCAACCACAGAAGTAACTAAGAAAGCTAATGGAATATTATTATTGATTTCAAGGAGAATCGAATACAAAGTACGGATGTTAGACTTCAATTACATAGGGCATCTGTAAGATCATCTCTAGAGAACTATGTACAGAACTGATTTGGAGATGCCGGTGTTGGACTGGGGTGTACAAAGTTAAAAATCACATAACACCAAGTTATATTCCAACAGGTTTAATTGGAAGCACATTAGCTTCCGGAAGCTCCGAAAGCTAGTGTGCTTCCAATTAAACCTGTTGGACTATAACCTGGTGTTGTGTGATTTTTAACTATGTACAGAACTGGCTTCCTGATTTGAGGAAACAAGTACATACACTGGAAGCACTTCAGAGAAGGTTTACTAGACCAATAGAGTCATAGAGATGGACAGCATGGAAACAGATCCTTCGGTCCAACTTGTGCATGCCGACCAAATATCCCAACCCAATCTAGTCCCACCTCCCAGCACCCGGCCCATATCCCTCCAAACCCTTCCTATTCATATACCCATCCAGATGCCTTTTAACTGTTGCAATTGTACCAGCCTCTACCACTTCCTCTGGCAACTCATTCCATACACGTACCACCCTCTGCGTGAAAAAGTTGCTCCTTATGTCTCTTTTATATCTTTCCCCTCTCGCTCTAAACCTATGCCCTCTATTTCTGGATTCCCCTACCCCAGGGAAGAGACTTTGTCTATTTACCCTATCCATGCCCCTCATAATTTTATAAACCTCTATAAGGTCACCCCTCAGTCTCCAATGCTCCAGGGAAAACAGCTCCAGCCTATTCAACCTCTCCCTATAACTCAAATCCTCCAATCCTGGGAACATCCTTGTAAATCTTTTCTGAACCCTTTCAAGTTTCTAAAACTGAAGATAAGACTGAAACATTTGCAGCAATCTTCAGCCAGAAGTGCCATGTGGATAGGTTATCTCAGTCTTCTCTAGTGGTCCCCAGATGGCAGTCATCAGTCAATTTGATTCACTCCACATGATATCAAGAAATGGTTGGAGTGACTGGGCACTGCAAAGGCTACAGGTCCTGACAACATTCCAGGTATAGTACTGGAGACTTGGGCTCCAGAAAATGCTGCTCCTCTAACCAAGCTGTTCCAGTGCAGTTACACCACTGGCATCTATCCTACAATGTGGAAAATTGCACCGGTATGTCCTGCTCACAAAAAGCAGAGCAAACGCAAGTGGCCAATTACCAACCTGTCAGTCTACTTTCGATCATCAGTAAAGTGATGGAAGATGTCAGCAATTGTGCTGTGAAACAGCACCTGCTCAGCAATAACTTGATCACTGACACCTAGTTTGGTTCTACCAGGGCCATTCAGCCTCCTTAGGGGACTACCATTGACTAGAAGCTCAACTGGACTCGCCATATAAAATCAGTGGCTACAAGAACTAGTCACAGGCTATGAATACTGCAGCAAGTAACTCACCTCTTGATTCCTAAAAGCCTTCTACTAAGAGAGTGATGGAATACTCCACACTTGCCTGGTGGAGTTCAGCTCCAACCACACTCAAGCAGCTTGACACCATCCAGGACAAAACAGCCACTTGATTAGCACCACACCCATAAACATTCACTTCCTCCCCCACTGATGTTCAGTTGCAGCAGTCTGTACTATCTACAAGATACACTGCAGAAATTCACCAAAGATCCTGAGACAGCACCTTCCAATCCCATGACCATTTCCATTATGACAGCAGATACATGGAACACTACCACCTGCGAGTTTCTCTCCAAGCAACTCACCATCCTGATTTGCAAATATATTAACATTCCTTCACTGTCACTGGATCAAAATCCTGGAATTCCCTCCTGAACGCCATTATGGATCAACGACAGTACATGGACTGCAGCAGATCAAGAGGGCAGCTAACCATCACCTTCTCAAGGGCAACCAGGAATGGGCAATAAATGCTGGCCAGCCAGCAACACCCATGTCCCATGAGTGAATAAAAAATAACTGGGTGGATTGCCTTATGAGGAAATGTTGGACAAACCACACTTGCGCTCACTGCAAAAGTGGAGAGGTAATTTGACTGGAAGATATGTGATTCTGAGGGATATTGACAGGATGATTGTGGAAATGGTCTTTCCTCTTGTGTGAGAATCTAGAGCTACCTGTCAGCCATTTAAATACATGGACTTTTTTTTAAAACCTCACATGGTTATGAGTCTTTGGATTTCCTTTCCTCATATTTAGATTAGATTAGATTACTTACAGTGTGGCAACAGGTCCTTCGGCTCAACAAGTCCACACCGACCCGCCGAAGCGCGACCAATTCCCCTACATTTACCCCTTCACCTAACATTACGGGCAATTTAGCATGGCCAATTCACCTAGCCTGCACATTTTTGGACTGTGGGAGGAAACCGGAGCCCCCGGAGGAAACCCACACAGACACATGGAGAATGTGCAAACTCCTCACAGACAGTCGCCTGAGGTGGGAATTGAACCCACAACTCTGGTGCTGTGAGGCAGCAGTGCTAACCACTGTGCTACCATGCCACCCACCCCTTCTGTTTAAGTATGAATGTCTTGCTTTACCCTTCTGTCTTTTTCCTTTGAGGTATCCAAATGGTGCCTCTTGACCCAGTAGAGGAGGAACACCATGAAGGGCCATTCTTGACAGGCAAGAAGCTGAAAGGTTATTAGGATAGGGCAAGACTACGGAGCAATCAGATCAGCCATGATCTGAGTTGAGGATGAAGCAGATTCATGGGGCCCGAGCAGATTCTGCATCTAGTTTGAGTGTCCATACGTAAGTTAGTGCTGAACATCTCAGGCTGCTTGATTTTAAACAGCAGGTTTTCTGATTGGCTTCCTAATACATTCATTTGTTCATAAGTGTTCAGCAATGTTCCTTCCAAACTGCGCAGTCATTCGGCAAATTTAAAGGCTAAATAAATATAAATAAATAAACCGTGCAATAGATATTTAAGGGGCCCATTGCTATCAAGATTTTTGCTTTCAGAGTCCTTTGCAGTGAAACTTGTGTCCTGCCTCAATGTCGAGCAAGCAGACACCTGCACAATCTTAGCTCAATGCCCTGGGTACACAGTAGTTGTACCCAGTGTCTCATCATATGCTCAGGCTGCCTCTAATCCATCCTTCAAGATACATTATCAGTAACTGATTTTCTGGCCATAAGTGTGAGAAGTGTGATGGTACTGTGTCTTCACCATCATCCCTTCATGGTGTTTCTCCTCTACTGGGTCAAGATGCACCATTTGGATACCTCAAAGGAAAAAGACAGAAGGGTAAAGCAAGACATTCATACTTAAACAGAAGGGGTGGGAAGTAGGAAGTGAAAAGAAAGAATAGGAATTATCTTTAATGGTTTCAAGTCACTAGTGGAAGCAGAAGGATTCAGTGGTGCGTATTCCAGAAATGACCACTATGGTGTCCTTTTTGGGAACACCTGTGCTTCTCTCATTAACTCCTGTTGCCTCCAGCTGTTTAGAACTTTGTCCTGGAAGGCGCAGGGAAGTATGTCAATTAATATGGTACAATCCAGTTGAGTGATGTAGCTGTCATAGAAGAAAAGATGGCTTTGTGTGAAAGCTGTGAGATATGTTTTGGGACTGGAAATTGGGTGAGGGTAGGATGAATATTACAGTAGTGAGTACTGCAGATGTTGGATCAGAGTCAAGATTAGAGTGGTGCTGGAAAAGCACAGCAGGTCAGGCAGCTTCCGAGGAGCAGGAAAATCGATGTTTCGGGCAAAAGCCCTTCATCAGGAATGAGAAAATACCAATACCTAAGAGTGCTGTACTACAAAATCAAACACAAGTACCTGAATGGACTGGATAACCTTCTGTATCGGTTCCTGTTGAAAATGGGGGGAAAGGGAACATTGTAAGTAAATAGTTAGACTTAGGCAGGAATTTGATTGAACAATCTTTATGTAGTCTTACCAAGTTTCATACGGGATAGGTTTCTGATCATATTTGGAAACCGATGGCTCTGAATGAAGGTGATACTGAAAAGTGACACAGTGGTTATTTTAAAACTCTAACAGGGGAATAATATAGCAATAGCACAACGAGAGAAAACGAAATTTTGAATCTACCTTCCAGGACTGGGTAATGTTGGGTTTCAAATATCTGACTGCATAACCAGAGAAGTGTACATCTGAAAGGAACAGAAAAAATAGTCAGTGGTCAGTGGACACACCCAAAAGTACTATATACTATATTATACTGAACTTAGGTATGAAATAACTCAGGGAAAGTGGTGGCACAACAATAATGTAATGAGATAAGTAAAGAAGCCCTCTGGGCACATGGGTTCCAATCCCACCTCAGTATCTAGTAGAATTTGGATTCCATTAATAAAACTAGAATTGAAAGGTAGTCAGTAATGCTATCATGGAACTACTATTAATTGCCATTAAAAACCCATCAGGTTCACTTAAGTTCTTAAATCTGCCACCTTTACCAGATCTGAAGGATGTTGTTAAACTTGAGAGGGTGCAGAAAATATTTACAAGGATGTTGCTGGAACTGAAGGGTTTGAGTTACAGGGAGAGGCTGAATAGGCTGGGGCTTTTCTCCCTGGAGCATTGGAGGCTGAGGGATGACCTTTTGGAGGTGTATAAAATCATGAGGGGTATAGATAGGTCTTTTTCCTAGGGTGAGGGAGTCCAAAACTAGAGGGCATACATTTAAGGTGGAAGGGGAAAGATTTAAGAAGGATCTAAGAGGTAACTTTTTGGCACAGAGCGTGGTACAAGTATGGAACAAGCTGCCAGTAGAGGCAGTACAATTACAACACTTAAAAGGCACGGTTTAGAGGGATATGAGCCAAATGCTGGCAAATAGGACTAGTTCCATTCAGGAGACGTGGCTGGAAAGAACGGATTGGACTGAAGGGTCTGTTTCCATGCTGTCTGACTCTAGGGGTATTAAAATATCACCAACTATTACAAATGATTAAGATGCCAGAATGAAAAAGAGCAGATTTTAGAGATCTAAAAATTGAACTGGAGTACACTGATTGGAAATGCATTTTAGTGGATAAAACAGTTGATGAAGAATGGAAACATTTTCAAAGAGAGATGAATAGTGTGCAATCTGGATACATACTCACAAGGAATAAATACAGAATATCCAGCTAGAGTAGCCTGGATGATTAGGATATTGATGAGAAAGTAAGAAAGGAAAAGGAGACATATGATACACACCAGAATAATAATAGCAAAAGAAATCAGGAAGAGTTTCTCAAATGCAGAAGAAAGGCTAAGGGTGGAATAAGGAAGCATGAGCAAAGGATGGCAGGCTGCAGTAAAACACATAGTAAAATGTTCTTCAAACATATCAATAGTAAAAGATTAGTGAAGGATAGAATGGAGCCAAGGAGCAGGTAAGCTGGTCACTGAAGAAAAGGTATAGCAGTGGTACTAAGTAATTATTCTGCTTCTGTCTTTACCAAATTAGAAAATGATGACAATGGCCCAGTTGAAAATGTGGGTGTTGAGCAACTGAACAACTAGTCATAAATAAAAAAAAAGAGTTGCTATAAAGGCTGGATGGGGGGATCCAAGATGGCGGCGACCCAACAAGTCTGAGTCAAGAGTGCTTCCCCCCAAGACTTGGGCAAAGTGGGCCACCCACCGCCACCACACTCACCAAATCATTTAAAATAGCTGTTTAATTTAATTAGTTGCTTAGAATTAAATTTAAACAATCTAATCTTTAGTAAAAATGACTAAATGGAAGGGACCCCGCAGCTCTCAGCAAGCAGGAACCCCTCCCCCACCCTTTCCAGCTGCAGCAGAGGCGTTCGCAGCTGCCCCAGGGGACTTACCTACGGTGGCAAGCCTTGTGGAAATCATCTCTAAACTGGATGCGAAGATCGACGCTTTTATTGAAGAATCCTGAAGCTGATGGGACTCACTCTCAGCCGCGCTGCAAAAGCACGACCGAGATATTAAAGAAATCGAGCGCCGAGTCGGAGGGGCAGAGCTAAAGGCCGCGACCTCTGAAACTACAGTGCAATCGACCGTGGATCAGGTCCAGACTCTCGAACAGCGAGTCCGGACCTTAGAGAATCATATTGATGACCTCGATAATCGAGGTCGTCGAAATAATATTCATTTGCTGGGCCTTCCGGGAAGAGGAAGGCCAGCTTACAGCGCTTCTCGAGCAGTGGCTGCCATAGCTTTTAAATCTGGAGGCTGGATCAGGCCAGATAAGGGTAGAATGGGCCTACAGGGTCGCAATACGCGGGCCCTGCTCGAACCAGCATCCCCGCCCGGTCCTGTTCCGGCTGCAGAGCTATAAGAAGAAGCAGATACTCCTAGAAGCCTCCAGAAATCTTGGAAAAGATTCCCAAGCCATGATCTATAAAGGATCCAAGATCATGTTATTCCAGGACTTTTCCCCAGCTCTGGTCCGAAACAGGAAGGCATTCGATGAGGCGAAGAAGTGTTTAAGGGACTTAAATATTCAGTACTCCTTACGCTACCCAGCAACGCCACGCTTTAACCACGAAGGATCCGTGTATAACTTCGGATCGCCGGAAAAGGCTAAGGAATTTTTGGACTCTCTTAGATAAATTGTAAGAGATTATATATGTTGGTTTGCCTTCCCCCCACTCCAGTTTATATCCCCCCCTTTTTCTTTTTTCTTACCTTACTGTATAATATTATCTTGGGGGGTGGGGAGAGGGATTTATTTATTTGTTCTCTATTTAACGATTTTCTCCCCACCTTGGTTTTTTTTATTATTCAATGTATGTATGTGTGTATGTATATATGTGTGTATGTATATATGTATGTATATGTATATGTGTATATATATATATATAAACCGGGGGGTTTAGTTAATGTTGGTGGGAGGAGGTGGTTACCTTATTCTATTTTACCTCTGTCTCTAGGAGCGGGGTTATTTTTCCCTTGTTATTTTGTATTATTATATTTAATTATTATTTGTTGAGATTGTAATTTTATGGTTATATATGTTTATCCATTATATTAGCATTACCAAATATATCCAAGTGTTGGTGTGGGTGGGGGTAGGGTGCTCACTGTTAACTCTAGCTTTGTATTATATCTGAATTTTCCTCATCCTATTGAGGAGCGCCTGGGTCAAGGGTGGGGCATTGGTTGGATGAGGATACGATGGACCTTTGGAAAGGAAGTGACACCCCCTGGGAACAAGGGGGAAAATCTCCACTTAAATACATTTTTTTTTATGATTTAGAAATAGATTTTTATTATACTGTTGTGAGTGTATTAGAGAGCCTTTATTTTTGTGAATTTTATATGCTCTATGCTCGGGATGTTCTGGATAGGGTTTCCCCTCCCGAGGGGTCTTGGATTTGCCCGGACGATTATGGTTGATCAGTCGGTTAAGTGGTGCACCTGGAATGTCAAGGGGAGTAATTCGCCAGTCAAAAGGAAGAAAATATTATCAAATCTCAAGAAAGAAAGAGTTGATATAGCTCTCCTACAGGAAACACATCTGTTGGATAAAGAACACTTGAAATTACGACAGAGTGGATTTGATCAGGCCTTTTTTTTCTTCTTTTAGCTCAAAAAGTAGGGGAGTTGTTATTCTTATTCGGAAGAATTTCCCTTTCAAAATCCTAAATCAGATAAAAGACGAATCTGGATGATATATTCTGATTAAAGCCCTTATAAATGGAGCGGAATATGGGATTTTAAATTTGTACTGCCCCCCGGCACACCCCTTTAAATTTATAACAGAAGCCTTCTCAAAATTGATGGCTCTTGGTGCCTATCATACAATTATGGGGGATACTTTAATTGTATTATGGATCCGGAAATAGATAGGATTCCCAAGAGTACTGCAGGAGTATCTCCCAGATCTAGACAATTGGTGGGTCTGAACAAAGAATTAGGATTAATAGATGTATGGAGATGTCTTCATCCACAGGGCAGAGATTTTTCTTTTTACTCCAATCCACATAAATGTCATACCAGAATTGATATGTTTTTTGCCCCCTTGATTTTTTAAAATTCCATATCATCCTGTAAAATAGGTCGTATAGCAATTTCCGACCACGCTGCTGTATATATGGAAACCAAGGCGA
>NC_057726.1:60723862-60805009 GCF_004010195.1 Chiloscyllium plagiosum
AATACTTGATGTAATTAGGCAACTTCAGAATGGTACGGCGCCGGGCCCAGATGGTTTTCAAGCTGAATTCTGTAAAGAATTTACAGAAATACTGGCTGGTCCATTTATGGATATGTATAACTATGCATATAGTCAGGGCTGTCTCCCGCCTTCGCTGAAAGAGGCAAATATCTCTCTTATCCTTAAAAAAGGAAAGGACCCAGAAGATTGTACATCATACAGACCAATATCCTTGCTAAATGTAGATTTTAAAATCCTCTTTAAAACGTTAGCACTGAGACTAGAAGGGATACTGCCACATATTATAAAGGAGGATCAGACGGGGTTTATTAAGGGCCGTAGATCATCCAATAATGTTAGAAGGGCTCTGAATATGATTCAAGCTTGTCATCAGGGAAAGATAGCAGGAGTAGTGGTTTCATTAGACGCGGAAAAGGCATTTGATAGGGTCGGATGGTCATATTTGTTTTACATATTGGTGAGGTTTGGCGTTGGACAGGTGTTTACCAGATGGGTCTCAACATTGTATAGTGATCCTAAAGCAGTTGTGGTTACCAATGGATTAGGCTCGGATAGCTTCAGTGTGGGTAGGGGCTGCCGTCAGGGATGTCCCCTCTCGCCATTGTTATTCACGCTAATAATTGAACTACTAGCAGAAGCTATACGAGCTGATCCTAATATAGTGGCCCCAAGGATTGGTACAGGTAAACATAAAATTACCCTTTATGCAGATGATGTTCTTCTATTCCTCAGTAATCCTTTGATGTCCATACCTCGCTTAATCCAAGTTATTAATACATTTAGTGCATTCTCAGGCTATAAAATTAATTTTTCAAAATCGGAGGCTATGCCAATGGGTGGCCTTGCTGTGATACCCCGCTTAGCGGACGGTTCCCTTTTTCCCTTTCGCTGGTCCCTGGAGGGTTTCTTATATTTAGGCATTTTTATTACTCCAGTATTTGGTCAGTTGTATAAGGCTAATTTTGTGTATTTATTGGAAAGGATAAGGCAGGACCTCCAGCGATGGGGAGACCTTCCAATTTCCTAGTTGGGTAGAATAGCACTATTCAAAATGAATGTCCTGCCCCGTCTCCTATATCCTATGATAATGCTTCCGGTGATGCTGCCGAGGATGGCTTTATGTAAATTATACGGCTGGCTGAGTTCCTTTATCTGGAACCATAGGCGGCCCCTTATTAAGCTGAAGAAGCTACAGCTTCCACAGGCAAGGGGAGGCTTGGACTTCCCAGATTTTAGGAAATATCAATTAAGTTCCCTATTAAGTTATATAGTTGATTGGGTCTTGTCTGATCCACAATCAATCTGGTTGGACATCGAGGCCTCTCAAGTAAAATACCCAGTTATTAACCTTTTATTTTCAGACAAGAGGAAAATCATTACAGATCACTGTAAAAACCCTAAACACAATTAGGGCTTGGAATAATGCGGCAAAATGAGGGCAACTCACATAAAACATCCCCCTATGCGCCGATAGTGGGAGCCTGGGGATTCCAACCGGGGTTTACAGATGCCACTTTTAAACTCTGGAGATCCAGGGGTATCTCATGTCTAGGGGACCTATTTAAAGATGGGGTCCTGATGTCTTTTGAACAGCTGCGTCAGAAATTCGGATTACCTAATGGAGACCTCTATCGATACTTCCAAATTCGAGATTATATACAGAAGAAGACTACGTTATTAGATAGTCTTTCTAAATCAGATAGAGAATGTAGATTACTACGACCAATGGGGGGTATCCTCCATCAGTACTATTTATCATTTACTACATGATGAAGTATCTGGAGATTTGGACAATCTGTTTAAAATATGGGATCAGGAATTGGGACTAGGAATTTCTATTGAAACGTGGAATGACCATTTGGGAAAACGCCAGAAGAATCACCATCTGTAACAGAACTCAGGCTATCCAGCTGAAGATACTTCATAGGGCCCAAAGAGCACCGGATCGATTGGCAAAATTTAAGGCAGGAGCATCTCCAATGTGTCCCAAATGTAAAATAGAGGTGGGCACTCTTGTACATTGCTTATGGACCTGTCATAAGATCCATAGATACTGGACTAAAGTAGCAAGTACCCTGACAGAAATTTTAGGAACGGATATTAAAGTAGACCCTGAATCTCTCCTGTTGGGCTTTTCGAACTTTCCCTCCCTGGATATGTACGGGAAGAGACTATTTTCTATTCTCTCTTTCTGTACAAGGAAAAATATTTTGGAAAACTGGACTTTCAAATTGGCACAGATTAATTATGGAATGTATTCCCCTTGACTTCCTTACAAATATTGTGCACCGAAAGACCGAATTATTTTATAAAATATGGCAGCCCTTCTTGATTTATATGAATACAGATATTACGGCTATCCTAACAAGGGCTTTTAATTAATTGAGATTACGAATCTGGCTGGTCCGGGGCCCCTTAGGAGAGGAATCCCGCACGAATACAGGTTTTGTTACATTTGATGTTAACACATTCCGAGTATGTATCTCACTACCCAATTTCTATGTTATCCGTTGTTTTTCGTTTTTTTTTCTCTTTCATTTGAATTATTACATTTGAATAATGTAAGAGACTTAAATATACACTCTGGTTAGTTGTAGGTTAGATTAGTAGTTAGTTGAGTTTTGTTTTTTTTCTTGGTATTTTTCTTTTGTTAAATTTTGGTTATTATATATTTAAGATTTAATCGTATATCAATGTTTGTACTTGAGAGTTTTGTTTATTTTTGTAAACTTGTAAAAATGTTAAATTTCTAATAAAAACATCTATTAAAAAAAAGGCTGGATGAAGGGCTTTTGCCCGAAACGTCAATTTTACTGCTCCTTGGATGCTGCCTGAACTGCTGTGCTCTTCCAGCACCACTAATCCAGAATCTGGTTTCCAGCATCTGCAGTCATTGTTTTTACCTGGCAGTACTCCAGGTAGAGTAGTGGCCAGGTCCAAATGGAATGCATCCTAGATTGCAGAGAGAGGTAAAGGAGCAAATTGCGGAGCCGTTGATAGAAATTTTTCAGGCCGGTCTGAACACAGGATTAATCCTAAGGGACTGAAGGATTGCAAATGTGACGTCGTCATTTCAGAAATGAGCAAAAGATAACCTTGGAAACTACAGACCTTTCAGCTTGACATGAACAGTGGGAAAACTGATGGAAGCCATAATACAGGATAAAATAAATATATAGAAGAGAAAAATATGTTAATATCAAATAGTCAGCATGGCTTTGTCAAGGGCAGATCAAACCTGACAAATTTAATTGAACACTTTGACAAGGTAATACAGGTAATGGATGATGCTAGTGCTGTGGGTGGTGTATATTTGGACTTTCAGAAAGATCTTTGGTACGGTGTCACATGGCAGATTGTTTAGCAAATTAGAAATGTTTGAGATTGATGGGTCCTTGGCAGCATTGGTTAGAAGTCTAAAGGATAGAAAACACGGGATAAGTATTGATGGACATTTCTCAGACTAGAGCCAAGTTAAAAATGGGGTTCCACAGGATTGGTATTGGACACCTCACTTTTCTGACTTATAGTAAAATAACATAAACCTCATTTAATAGTCAATCAGTCAAATAGTACTAAAATTCAATTATGGTTTTAAACTGGTTACAATTTTGTATCGCAATATATTATTCGAACAAACTGACACAATGAAAGTACCAAGAAGGGGATTTGAGCTTCTTAGGGTTCCCCTTATGATGATGACAGTAAAATATAAACAGAGTGCCCGTTTTCAAAATTTGAAAACAGTGAGTGTCATTTGCAGCAACAGTTCTCTAAGTCTCTCACCATTGAAGTCCCTTTTGGGAAGCACAAATTCCCCACACTCTGAGACAAATTGAGACCAATCCTTTGAGGCCTTAGTGATCAAAGGCTTGTAGTGGCTCCAAGGTTTCTCAATATGAATGCTGGGAATCGTATATCGCTTTCGATCAGGAGAAAATTTGTCGCTTACAGTCAGTGATCCTCCAGCATAGTTAAATAACTGAAAAAGGCGAAGAATCATAATTATCAACAAAGTAATAGAATCATATAGTTTCACTGGACAAAAAGAGGCCCTTCAGCCTATTCTGTCCTAGCTGGTCATCGTGCATCCATCTATACTCATCCCATTTCCCAGCAATTGAACCACAGCCTTTAAAGCTCCGGCACTTCAAGTAATTCCCTAAATACTTCTTAAATGTGGTGATGATTCTTGCCTCTACCATCCTTTCAAGGAGTGATTTCTAGATAACCACCATTCTCTTCGTAAATGATCCCCCTACTAAGGGGAAAAATTGCTTCCTATCTACTGTATCTATACCCTCGATAATATTGTACACCTAAGTGAGGTCCCACCTCAGCTTTCTCTGCTCCAAGGAGAACAGGTCCAGCCTATCCAATCTCTCAACATCTGTGGACATGCTCACTAAGATCCCACTGATTGTCATCCCACTTCGTAGGATGTTACCATTTATCATGTATTCCCTTGCAATGTTAGTCCTCCCAAAATACATCACCTTACACTTCTCAGATTTTCACTATACAGCCCATCTGGCCAGCCTCTCTAATCGTCCTGTCGTCTAAGGCTTTCCTCCTCCCTATAACACAACCAATTTTCATGTTATCTGTGAATTTACTGATCAACCTCCAGATTTATGTCTAGATCATTAACAACAAACAAGGGACACAACAATGACCCCTTCACAACCCTGGACACAGTCTTCCAGTCAAAATCAACCTTGGACCACCAGCCTCTGCCTCCTGTCACAAAGGCAACTTCGGATCCAATTTGCCATTTGCCCTGGATCCTGTAGGCATTAACCTTCTTGACCAGTCTCTCATGCTAGACCTATTCGAAAGCCTTACCAAAGTTCATGCAGACTAGGTACACTGCATGACCCTTCTCCATACATCTTGTCACCTACTTAAAAAACTCAATCAAACCTGTCAGACAAGGTGAATATCCATGATTCATCCTTGCCTCTCTATAGAAATTAATTCCATCCCTCAGATTCGTTGCCAATGGATTTTCTCACACTGTCCTGTAGCTTTCTGGTTTACCACCGTTCTTGAATAATGGTACAACATTCATTGTTTTCCAGTACTCTAGCATCTCTGCTGTGTCCAGAGAGGATTGGAAAATTAATATCAGGGCCTCTGAAATCTAGTTCCTTGCCTCCCATCGCTTCCTTCTTTTCCCCATATCAATCATGTACATTGGCCAACATTCAGGATTCTCTGGAATTTTCTGGTCCCACTCTTCACCTTTACAGGAACATGTTGGCCTTACACTTTCATTGGCCTTACACTTTTTGAAAGACTCGCACTGTTCCAATGTAAATCTTTCAACACATAGCTGCTCCCAATCCACTTTGGTCAGATCCTGTCTTTTCACATTAAAATGGCGTTCCTCAAAAGTTTTATTTCTGATTTATCTTTGTCCTTTTACATTACTAATTTAAACATTACTGAGTTATGGTCACTATTACTGAAATGCTCTCCCACAAACATTGGCTTCATTTTTCAAAATTATGTCCAGCATTACCCTGGTTCTTGTAGGACTTTCTACATACTGGCTTAAAAAATTCATCTGGGTACATTAAGGAATCTATCTATTCTAAGCCTCTCACATGTTAATTCCAGTTAATACTGGGGAAGCTGAAATCTTGTACTATTGCTATCTGATTATTTTTACAGATGTCTGAAGTATACCAACATATCTTCCCTTCTATCTCTCCCTAACTGTTTGGGGAGGGTCTATAGTACACTCCCAACAATGTGATTGCCTTCCCAACCTTTTTGTTGTAATTTTAATGCATGTGGCCTCTGTTGTGGGGCCTTCTTAGATATCATGTGACTTGAGGTAGTTTTCATTGGAGAGGAGATATTAAGAGGTGACTTAGTACAGACATAGAAGATGATCAGAGGATTAGAAAGGGTGGACAGTGAGAGCCTTTTTCCTCGGATGGTGATGGCTAGCACGAGGAGACATAGCTTTAAATTGATGGGTGATAAATATAGGACAGATGTCAGAGGTAGGTACTTTACTCAGAGTAGTAAGGGCATGGAATGTTCTGCCTGCAACAGTAGTAGACTCGCCAATTTTAAGGGCATTCAAATGGTCATTGGATAAATATATGGATGATAATGGAATAGTGTAGGTTAGATGGCTTCAGATTAGTTTCACAGGTTGATGCAACATTGAGGGCCGAAGGGCCTGTACTGCGCTGTATTGTTCTATGTTCTATCACCTCTGGCTGAGGAACTGAATAATTACTTCGCAGTGGAAGACACGAGTAATATCCTAAAAATTCAAGAGAGTGAGGGGGCAGAGCTGAGTATGGTGGCCATCACCAGGGAGAAGGTGCTAGAAAAACTGAATGGCCTGAAGGGGGATAAATCAGACCAGATGGACTTACATCCCAGAGTTCTAAGGGAGATCACTGAAAAGATAGTGGAGGCATTAGTGGTGATCTTTCAGGAATCACTAGAATCAAGGAGGGTCCCAGAGGACTGGAAAATCACGAATGTGACACGCCTGTTTGAAAAGGAAGTCAGGCAAAAGACAGAAAATTACAGACTGATTAGCCTAACCTTGGTCATGGAAAAGATCCTGCAATCCATTGTGAAGGATGAGGTTTCTGAATACTTGAAAGTGCGTGGTAAAATAGGGTAGGGTCAGCATGTTTTCATCAAGGGGAGGTCATGCCTGACAAATTTGCTAGAATTCTTGAGCAAGTAATGTGCAGGTTAGACCAAGGAGCGAGCCAATGGATATTATCTACCTGGACTTCAAGAAGGCCTTTGACAAGGTTCTGCACAGGAGGCTACTGAATAAGATAAGGGCCCATGGTGTCAGAGGCAAGGTGCTAGCATGGATAGAAACTTGGCTGTCTGGCAGAAAGCAGAGAGTGGGGATAAAAGGGTCCCTGTCAGGATGGCAGCCAGTGGTGTTCCTCAAGGCTCAGTGTTGGGACAAATTTTCACTTTATATATTAATGATCTAGATGAAGGAACTGAGGAAATTCTGGCTAAGTTTGCAGACAATACAAAGATAGGTAGAGGGATATGCAGCATTAAGGGGGCGGGCAGGCTTCAGAAGATTTAGTCAGGTTAGGAGAGTGGGCAAAGAAATGACAGATGGAGTACAAAGTGGGGAGGTGTGAAGTCATGCACTTTGGTAGGAAGAATGGACTATTTTCTAAATGTAGAGAAAATTTAGAAGTCTGAAGTGTAAGAAGACTCAGGTGTCCCAGTCCAGGATTCTCTGGATAAACTTGCATGGGGGGGGGGGGGGTGGCAGCAGTTAGGAAGGCAAATGCAATGATGGCACTTATTTTGAGAGGACTTGAATATAAAAGTAAGGATGTACTTCTGAGGCTCCATAATGCTCTACTTACACCATTTTGGAGTATTGTGTACAGTTTTAGTTCCCATACCTCAGGAAAGATGTACTGGTCATGGAGCTTCTTCAAAGGAGGTCCACAAGAATGGTCCCAGAAATGAAAAGCTTAACATGTGCAGAACGTTGGAGGGCTCTGGATCTATACTCAATGGAGTTTAAAAGGATGAGGGGGTGTCTAATTGAAACATACAGAATACTGAATGGCGTGGACAGAGTGGATGTTGGGAAGATTTTTCCATTGATAGGGAAGACTAGGACTCAAGGGCGTAGCCTTAGAGTAAAGGCAATACCTTTTAGAACAGAGATAACAAGAAACTTCTTCATCCAATGGAGTGGTGAACCAATGGAAGTCATTGCCACAGGAGGCTGCAGAGGCGAGGTCATTGAGTATATTTAAGACTGAGATAAATAGTTTCTTGAGTATTGGGGGATCAAGGGCTACAGGGAGAAAGTGGGAGAATGGGGTTGAGACACTTATCAGCAATGATTGAACAGCAGAGCAGACTTGATAGGTTCAATGGCCCAATTTCTACTCCTGTGTCTTATGGTCTTAATACAGTAATAACTCCTTATTAAATTAACATTGCAACAACACCTCCTCAATTCTAGTTAATTTTTGATCACAGAGGAAAAGATGTATGATGACAATTGGCTGGGAAGATAAATGATAGAAATGGGAGATTCTCTTGGAAGACAAGAGAATTGTGATGAGTGAATCCCTAGGAATATAGTGAATCCCTGCAATGTGGATAATTTGTTGGTAATCACCTTACTTTTAACTAAAGAAATGAAATTTGCTATTGTGTAATATCTGTTGCCTATTCAATTGTTTAATCAATGCATACATGTAGTTTTAACTAATGTAAGAAGATGTAAACGATTATGTGTTTGTATCAAATCTTTACAGCTGTTTTCTTCATTTTGATATTATATGTGCTATGGGGCCTCTCCAATCTCAGTCTCCTCCAATCTGAAGACTGACCTTGCTCCTGCCACCAAACTATACAGTTTAGTTTTGGTCTGTGACTAATTTATGGTTTATTCTTTGTGACTAAGTACAACTGTATTACTACCGGTCAACTTGGACTCAAACACTCACCAATGCTGCATGGGTTTGTTTTGGATGGTCAAACAGGGTAAAGGAAGAGTTTGCAAAATCATCTAAAAAAAAGCATGAAAATAAATTCAGTGCAGAAAACGTCACTAAGAATACCTGGTCCTAACCCATCCTCCATAACTATATGCATTGTAAGAAGAACAATGGTCTGAGAGTTCAGTTAGCTCTGTGCCATCCCAGAGCTATTTGCTTTGAAGGAAACAATGAATTAAGCTGCAGTTAGAGCTCACTTTGTGCCAATTTAAACCAATGTGAGATTGTGTCACATCTTACAGCTTTAGTATATTTGGCAGTCTGCTATTGTACACTCATTCTGCATCAATGCACACCAACTGCATCTCTCAAAGGTTTCTTCCTCCCAACTTTGAGGTCCTTGCGTCTCCTGCCATATGCTTCTCATCCTTACATGCCTGTGCCTCTCTCTCTGGTCCTTTTTCTCCCCCGAGGTTTCTTGTGCTCCAAAAGGCTCTTTTGCACCCCTCTTTTGTAATCTCTACCTTTTCCCCCAAGGATCATTCTCGAGTATCCCCATCTGTTTCCCCCACCTTCTACTTAAACTCCACCCCCCCCCCCCCCTCTTTTTCTGCTCCTAGTCCACCCCACTTTCTTCCTCCTCCGCCCACCCAGAATCCTGCTCCTCGGTCGGCTCCCGGTCCTTGTTACCTGCGGTGCATGTGGTGGTGTTCCTGCAGTGCTCGTTGGGCAGTTTGCTGGCTTCATCGTCCATGTTCATGCGGCGTAAAGTGGGCAGGTCAGGCCGGTACAAGCCCGTTTTCCGGCCGGCCAGGCTAATCCGCCACGGGGGCTTCGGTGCTCCCACCCCCTCGTACTTATGTCCATGTTGCTTCTGCATCTGGATGCACTGCCGCGTCCGGGCTCTGAGCCCAGCGCCAACTCACCTCACCATCCACAGTAACCTGTATCCAAGGAGCCACATAGTCACTTAGCAACCGAGTATCTCTCACTGTTACCTATTAATGACCCTGTTTTATTATCGTGAGACTGGCAACCAGAATCATCTGAATGTCTCACCGATTAAGTTTTTTCAATTAGGAACGAACTTGCCAAATTTATTATCATATCTCATTTTGGATCTCACCGGGCAATAACCAGCTCTAGGGCAAAAACAGCCCCAAAGGACTTTTAATGTAAGGTTGTGAGGTCATGCCCTTTGGTCCGAGGGATCAAAAGGAAGACTTAATTAAATCGGAAAGGCTCCAAAAATGTGCAAAAAGCAGAGGGATCTGGGTTTTTGTGGAGAAGCACAAATAGTTAGCATTCAGGTACTGCAAGTGATTAAAAAGGCAAATGGAACTTCATCTTTTATTATTTTTGGGGTTTTTTTCCGTATCCAGAAGTATTATCACGCAAAATGAACGATCTTTCCATCACCAAAATTACTTTTTTTTTCGCGTGTTGTTTTTAAACCACTGTCCACTACTAGAAAATGCCCATGTAGCCAATTCAATATTTGTATGGAAAGCCCATTATGGCCAATGCAAACCATTGAAAGTGAAGGGTGGGCAGTGGATAGGGGGAGAGAGAAGGTACTAAATCAAAATGTTGTGGGAAGGGGAAATAAACACTGTACCCCCCCCCCCCCCCCCCCGCCACACACACACACACAGTGCCCACCTCTCTCTAAAGGCATTGAGAGCATCGATGGACACCGAGTGCTCCCTTTCCAATGACATCCGGGCGTGAACATAACTGTGAAGAGGGGCAGACGGTTGGCTGAACCCATATCCTCAGCCTGGACCTGTTTAAACTTTGGCTTTTATTGCAAGGGGATTGGTGTTTAAAAACAGGGAAGTCTTGTTTCAACTCGAAAGAGTGATGGTGAAGCTGCACCTGGAGAACTGTGTGTATTTTTGGTCTCCATATTTTAAAAAGGGGAGTCTCACCAACTGAGGTCACCACGAAAGCCCAACCTTCTCAACCTTGCTCCTCACCTGATGTGTGGTGACTCTCAGGTTAAGCCACCATCAATTGTCTGTCTGTAATGAGAGAACAATCCTATAGTCCTCTGGGACTACAGCAACTTAACCTCTGCATTTATTTAAAATTGATGTACAGGCATTGGAGGCAGTTCAGAGATTCATGAGGTTGATTCCTACTATGAAGGTGTTCGTTTATCAAGGCTTATGCCTTTATTCATTAGAATTTAGAAGAATGAGTAGTGATCTTATTGAAATGTATAAGATTATGGGGGAGGGTAAATTTGGGAAGTTTCCACTGGTAGGGGGAGTCTTGAACTAAGTACCATGGTTACACAGAATAATGGGACATTCATTTAAAGTTGAGATGTGAAGGAATTTCTGCTCTCAGAGAGTTGTGAATGTAAAGAATTGTTTACCCCAGAGAATTGTAGAGGCTGGATCACTGAAAGTATTTAAAAAGGAGGTGGCTATATTTTTGGAATATCAAGGAGCTCAGGAGTATGAGCAGGTGGCACAAAGGAGGACCTGAGAGAATGATGGGACAGGCTTGTTGGGGCTGGAAAGACCTACACTCCCTATTACTTATGTTCTTGGATGGCACCTTCCAAATCTGCCACCTCAGCCTCTATAAGATAAAGGGCAGGTACATAAGAACATCACAACCTGCACAATCCTCTCCAAGCCACAGATCATTTTGACTTGAGCTTCTTCATTGTCACTGGTTCAAAATCCTGGAACACTCTCCATAACAGTACTGTGGTTAAACTTACACCATATAGACTGCACAAGTTCAAGAAGGTGACTCACCATCTCCTTCTGAAAGGGGAATTAAGCAACACTTTGAAGAAACACACACATCCATGACTATTGAAAAATATCTCATCACAGAAGACAAATGGAAATAAACAGAGACATACACAGGAACACTGACAGAAGACATAAACAGAAATAGAGACTCAAGTAAACTCAGAAGCAAAATACTGCACGTCCTGGAAACAAGGATAAAAAATGCAGGATATTGACTCCTGACACCTTGACTACTCTTTTTTTTCATATCCCACCAATTCTAAGGACTCTATCCTATTTTCTGTTCTTCTATCTGTGTCACCTCTATCCGGAGTCGGTGGTGTAACCTTCCATTCTAGTGCGTCTGGCATCCCCCCCATTTTCAGCCAACTAATTCACCACTTAAACTCACCATTGTTGACAGAACCCTCAAATGTTACACATTTTATTTCAAGCACCTCTGCTCTCATCTCTTCTCCTCCCTTGCAGAACCATCATCGCATTTCCTTTTTTCCCACCTTTCACCCACCAGTCTCCATATTAATTGGTTGTCTTTGCCATTTCCATTCTCCCCTGTGAGATACCATTACCACTAAACACCTTCCTCTCCTCTCCCCTCCCATGTCAGTATTTTAAAGGGATTGATCCACCTTCAACAGTGAAATTTTTCCAGAGCTCTTCTGATTTTGTTTTGTGTGAATTTGAGAGCTTCACTGGGGAAAGGGAGAGAGGAAGTGGAACAGGTGGGGTAAACTTGGAGAACACACTGGGAAGCAGAAAGATATGGCCCCACCACCTTGTGTATCCAGAATAGGGGAATGAAAACCCTTAAGAGGTGAGTTACCACAGCTCCCACAGCAGCTGCTATTGCCTCTGCTGTGGTGGTTCTGCCTGCCCTTCAGACATGGCGCCTATTGATCAGGGACACCTGTCCACTCCCCATTTGTGGACAGCCCTGAAAAAATATTCATTCGTCTTCCTCAGCTCTTCGGTGCTGCTGCTGCCCCACCCAGTTTGGACATCTCAGTTCTTCAGTGCTGACATATACTTTGAATTCCTACTATCATGCAAATTAATTTATTATGTAACATCTTCATGAAAATGTCTTTAACAAAAACCTTTTCTTATTTTCTCAGATGACCACAAGGCAATAGTTGAAAACATGAAACTACATGCCTACCTTTTTATTTTAAAAATATACTTTATTCATAATAAAAACTTTGTATACACACAGTCATAAATGCAGTTCGGTTTTGTACAGTACCATATCAAGGAAACAAACCACCTTTGGAGTTTGGCTATCCAGACAAACCAAATACATCTCTTATACATAGAAGACTATAATCACATGCATTTGAAGCAGAGTGGGGGGGGGGGGTCTGATAACAACATATCCCCCCCCCCCTTTAACTTCAGCAGGAAGACCTTAGACACTGGTTTTTCCCTAATGCTCCAAACTTTACTGCAGCCCTCAGCACATTGCTCTAGATCTTGGAATGTGACAGCCTGCAATGCTCGGTCAAGGTGAACTCCTTGTTCTGAAAGACCAACAGGTTTCGGACAGACCAAAGAGCGTCATGCACCGAGTTGATGGTCCTCCATATGCAGTTCATGTTTGTCTCAGTGTGTGTCCCAGGGCATAGAGTCAGGATAAACCTCAACAAAAACCATGCTTACATCACTTGGGCATGATGCCTGCTGGGACAGAGATGCTCATGGTCTGGTTAGTCAGCACAATGTATGTCGGATCGAAGTATTAACATAGGGATCACTGTCTCATACAATGAATATCTCAAACTGTCCAAGTTATCCACCTTTCACAAAGCCCACACTGGACCTTTTTGAATCATCCTTTATTGTCTTGTCTCCAGATATACAGCTAGGAGCTTAAAAACCTCATTCATATTCAGTAATAATACCAGAGTAGCAGTTGTTTACGGCATTGTTGGAGTCAATATTTCCATATGAACTCTGCAGGTCCTAGCTTCAGCAGCAATTCTGGATTGACTGCTTTAGCCCACTCTTTGGCTCCTATGGATTTGGATCTTGAAGTTTCACATAGTTATCACCTTCTCCTTAAAAGAGAGAAACACAGGAGTTAGGGTTGGGTGTCCCAAACATTTTAGAATAGATAACTTACAGTGTGGAAATAGACCATTTGGCCCAACAAGTCCACGCCAATACTCCGAAGAGTAACCCATCCAGACCCATTTCCCTACCCTACATTTACCCCTGACTGATGCACCTAACACTATGGGCAATTTAGCAAGGCCAATTCATCTAAACTGCACATCTTTGGATTGTGGGAGGAAACCCACACAGACACTGGCAGAATGTGCAAAATCCACACAGACAGTCACCCAAGGTGGGAATCAAACCCGGGTCCCTGGCGGTGTGAGGCAACAGTGCTAACCACTGTGCCACCGTTTCAAGACTGAAAATTTCTTGTGATCCCTCAGTAAGAAGTGTAAGGGACTTGGGGTGGATTGTGAAGAGCAGGTTAGAGAACTGCAAGAGGGTAGGTTGTGCAATAAAATGGGTTGTAGAGTCATTGTTATACAGCATGGAAACAAGACCCTTTGATCCAATTAGTTCATGCCGACCATGTTCCCAAAATAACTAGATCCACTTGCCTGCATTTGGCCTATATCTGTCTCAACATTTCCTATTCATGTACTTATCCAAAGTCTTTTGAATGTTATAGCTGTACCTGCATCCACCAATTCCTCTGGCAGTTAATTCCACACACGAGTCAGCCTCTGTGTAAAGAAATTATCCCTCATGTCCTTTTTAAAACCATTTCCTCTTGCCTTAAAAAATATATGCCCTAGTTTTGAACTCTCCCACCCCAGGGAAAAAAACCCTTACTATTCACCTTATCAATGCCCCTTATGATTTTATAAACCTCTATAAGGTCATTCCTCAACCTCCTCTACACTACAGTGAAAAATGTCCCAGCCTATTTATAGAACACAAACCCTTCATTGACAGCAATATCCTGATAAGTCTTTTCTGAACCCTCTCCAATTTAATAATATTCTTCCTATAGCCATCCAAACAGAACTGCACACAGTATTCCAGAAGAGGTCTCAACAACGTCCTATACAACCTCAACATGACGTCCAAACTCTCATACTGAAAGGTCTGAGCAATAAAGGTAAGGGCACTAAAGCTCTAATAACCTTTTGTTATTAAAAATAGTATAAGATGTACTGCTGCAGGAATCAGAATATTGAGTTATTTAAGTCATGCCCTTAGTTTAAAAAAAAAATGAGTTTAAGTAGCTGCATGGTAGTTGTTAAGTCAGTCTTATCTGCCTGGCAGCCATTTGTATCTTGGATTTGCAATGCCAGAATTTCAGCTCACCACCCTGCCTTTGGGAAGCCTTATCTTAGGAGCTTGAGGTAAGTTTTTCTTTCATTCATTCATGGGAGGTGGGTGTTGCTGGCTGGGCCAGCATTTATTGCCATTCCCAATTGTCTTTGAGAAGGTGGTGGTGAGCTGCCTTCTTGAACTGCTGCAACACTGAAGGAAATGATGGTATATTTGCAAGTCAGGATAATTGGAGGGGAACTTGCAGGTGGGAGAACTCTCATGTCTTGGCTGCTCTTGCCTTTCTCGGTGGTAGTGGTTGTGCACTTGGAAGGTGCTGTCTAAGGAGCCTTGGTGAATTTCTGCACTACATCTTGTAGATAGTGTACACCGCTGCTATTGAGCATCAGTGGTGGCAGAGGGAATGAATGTTTATGGATGGGGTGCCAGTTAAATGGGTTGCTTTATCCTGGAAGGTACTGAGCTTCTTGAGTGTAGTTGCAGCTGCACTCATCCAGGCAAATAGGGAGTATGCTGTCACACCTCCTGACATGTACCTAGAAGAGTCAGGAAGTGAGTTACTTGCTGCAGGATTTATAGCCTCTGAATTGCTTTTGTAGCCATAGTACTTATATGGCTAGTCCAATTCAGCTTCTGGTAAACCATTAACTCTGAGAATGGTGTTAGTGAGGATTCAGTGATGGTAAAGCCATTGAATATCAGTGAGCAATAGTTAGCTTCTCTCTTGTTGGATATGGCCATTGCTGTCCTAATTCTCACCTGTAATATTAAAGTGGTTACCCCTTAAAACTAGCTTCCCTTTTCACTCCTTTAAAACAATTTGAATTTGGTTCTAAAAATCTATATTACATCTTATTTAAGCTTTGTCTTCTTGAATAAACATAGTGGTAGGATCTCAGGTCTTCTCTTGAATAAATATAGTTCCATGATCTCATATCTTTTTCCATAATTGTGGTTACCATCCTGTGACATCAACCTTGTGAATGCACAGTTCAACCTCTCTGTAGCCCATAATATTTCAGTAGATAATTGGGAGTGAGTGGGGGAGAATCTACAGTTGCAGTCTGATGTATGCTTTCTATCTATCTATCACGTCTTCTTTACTGTTGGACCTTACATTTCTACTTATAAAATCCAGTATTCTATTTGACTTTCTTATGTTTCTATTTGTCTGTGCTAATTTTCAAGTAATTATCTATTTGAACCCCTAGACTTCTCTACTTATCTATACTACACTCAAGAAGCTCAGTACCATCCAGGATAAAGCAACATATTTAACTGGCACCCCATCCATATTCCCATTCCTTTTGTTTCCACAAAATACTTAACTAGATTGAAATTGCCTTCTGTTTGCCCACTCAATTAGTCAACATTTTCACAACTGTGTTGCTGTTTGTCAAATTAGTTTTGTATAAATTTTCAGTAAGTTTTGAGATTATGTCCCATACCAAAGTGTAAATCCTCTACTTACACTAAGCACAAACCCACAATGACCACTGCTTAACACTACAGTCAACTATAATGCGGCAGTTCCAATCTCATGCAACCCTGTATTATAAGAAAACAGAGTAATAGCAGCACAATTTAAATTAATGGGGCCGTTTTCATGTTATAACCAATACATGCTTTAAAAATTCGCACTTGAGAAACAGTGTCCCCAATTCGTCAATTGTGTTATAGTGGATTCACACTAATGAAACGTGCATTATAGTAGAACAACCTGTATTTCAAACCTTTGCAAATCTGCACCAAACTTACATACTCAATTTTCTTTCTGTCAATATCTTCTATTTCCTCATTCCACATACATACACTTTTGTGACTCCAACTGTAGCATCACTCATTGTAAAGCTTCACCCAGTCAAACAGCACAGAATTGCTAGAATTCGTCGCTTTATGCCCTTATATCCACATTTTTGTTCTCTATCGTGGGGGGAAAGTTCAATTGAAGGTAACCTCTGTGGGCACTTCTGAGCTCCTTTCTCGTCAATATATCAGAATGTGCATGACAAAGAAATGTGGGAATCGGGACTTGTTAGGTTAACATGCAATGAGGGATCCAAGGCAGATTCCAAGGGTCCTAGTACTTTAGCTACCAGGTCATCCTGAGTGACTGCGAGATGTCTGTTTAAACATTGAATGAGTGACAAAACAAAGAAAAGCACAATGAGAATAATTTCATTTACAGTCTTTACTTAGCAATACGATACTCCATTGGAATTGTTCATTCATACAAAATAGTTGTTTTCTTCTGGGGCTGGCAGCAAATCTGGTCCCAGAGGTATTGAAGACATCGCCAACGTCCACGATACACTTTAATGTCTTCCTGCTTGGGACCTGATGGATAGAAGGTAATTGGTTTATTGAAAAATCATCACTGCTGCAAGTGCCAAATTGTAATAATTATTCAATAAAACAACTAATTATAATTAACAACAATGTCATGGGTGATCATTAAAATGAAAATAAATTTGAAAATAATAAAAGAATTGTGCAATTATGAACATTATAGCACACAAATAATTAGAATCTAAGTGCATTCTGCATTTGTATTAATGACCAATAATCATATGTTGTCAGGTTGAGTTCATTAAACTCTCAATCATTTATATATTATTTATGAGGTTAATAAAGTAGGGGATCGGGCTGAGTCATATCCTCATTTTATATCTTATTTGCAGAATGGTGTCTTTTCTCCTTCATCGCGCATTTACATTTGTGTGGATGTGGCAAGAACAGGTGGCAATAGGAGGTGGAGTTTAAGCATTCACTCATTATGCCCCAACATGACGTTTTCCATATTTCAACCAGGGAAAACATGTTGAGTTGTTTAATTATGTCAGAGTATCTTTGGTAGCCGTTAACTGGTTCAATTTCCTGGCTTAGGATATGTATTTGTCCTAGTGTGCACAGCTGTTTCTAAGTTAATTATTCAAATTGATTGCTGTCTGCTGCAAGGCCTCACAAAGCCCATTGCAGTTTCTACCACTAGTTACAAGCTAAGGAAAACCTTTTTAGCTACTTTTCCCTCATAAACTCAAAGTGAATGTCCTGTTTCTGTTCGCAAAAACAAAAATTAAATTTAAGCAATACAATAAAACAAAGAACTGCAAATGTTGGAAATCTGAAACAAAAACAGAAATTGCTGGAGAAACGCAGCAGGTCTGACAGCATTTGTGGAGAGAAAGCGGAGTTAACATTTTGGGTCCAGGCGATCTCAAGAAGGGTAATTGGACTTGAAACGTTAATTCTGCTTCTCTCCACAGATGCCGCTACTCCTGCTACATTTCTCCAATAATTAGTTTTTAAATTAAACTGAAGCATACATGGCAATGTACAAGGCTTTGGGATGATTCAATCAGAAATACAAATTAATTATTTTGCCATCAGCAAAATGTTTTGACTGTTTAACCTAGCTAAATTACAAATGAAATTTGATGATCCTTCCTCCAGAACCTCTGGCTTCTTTACAAGCTTACAGGTTGATTTTTCGTTGGTCTCTATCTGAAATACTAAGCCAAAACCCTCCATGCTTTAAGAAATCTTTCTGTTTTGAAATGTCTCCCAATCTCTACTTTCACTCTTTATGACGATTTTAAAAGCATGTCTGCATACATCTAACTCACATGAACACCACAACTTCCCGCTGTTTTGTATGTTATCTATTTGTTTAATGTCTATAAATATTTATAGTTAACATTTTTGAATTTAAATATGCCATATTAATAAAGTCAACTTCAGGAGTAGGTTGGAGTAAATTAAAGTACAGTGGCCATGAGCAATTTGGGATTGTAAAGTCTGCAGGATCAGAAAAAATCATAAGGTTGTCAGGTGAGATTTATGCTGGTTGCAAAACCTTTTCATAGGAAGAGAGGTGAGATGACAAGAGAGAATTACACATTGTGATTCTTTTTCTTTCTTGGGATATGGGAGTCGCTGATAAGGTTAACATTTATTGTCCCTCTAATTGTTTTTGAAGATGTGGCAGTGAACCAGTTCAATTCACCTCGTGCAGGTACATCCAGTGTTGTTAGTATGTTCCAGGCAAGAGTAAAGAAGTAGTCATATAGTTCCAAGCCAGGAATATGTGTGGATTGGAGAGAAATTTGCAAGTGATGCTGTTCCCATTCATCTGCTGTGCTTGTCTTTCTGAATGGTACAAGTAACAGATTTGAATGGTGCTATTGAAGTTGCATTAATGAGTTACTGCAGCACATCTTGTATTAAGTTCACAATATTGCTATTGTGTATCAGTGATGGAGAGGCAGTGAATACTTAAGTTGGTGGATGGAGTGCTGATCAATCTTATATAGTATTCATTTACACTTTTAAATCTTTATTTCGAGTTAAAAAAAACAAGTACATGTAAAAAAACTTAAAATGTCCATTAAAAAGGTCTGAAAACAGATACTTATAATGTTCATATTGGTATGGATACATGTTTGGATGATGACCCTAATCACAGGATCTGAGGATATTGATAAATTAAGGTGAAGAGGAAGGGATTTGGTTCACAATATTGGAGACCCACCATCTATGGGGTGAGAAGAAAGGAGGGCTGATATCACCCTAATCCGGGCCTTGTCCTTCACATAGCCACCTCACAGAGGGTTGAGGGCATCTGTTGAGGCACCTATAAAACATGAAGGTACAGATCAGCCTCAATTCCCCCTTATCCACTCTTTTAAATAACAGTTAAAATCACAGGTCCTAACACCTTAAGAGTACAGATAATATCACAGATGTTTCTAGTTCTATACCGCTTCATCTACACAGTCCCATAAACACTTGTTATACTCTTATCAAATAGAATGACTTCCCTCATCAATAGGAAGGGAGGATGATTTGCTTCCAGAAGTAAGGGGGAGGAGTACCATTCTGAGCCTGTGAGCATTCAGCTTTCAGGGTTTATGTCACGATCTCTAAAACCACAAACCATAAAGGTTTGTGACAGTTATAAACTTTTTTTTATTTATGATATAATAATTATGATTGATTTATCTGTTTTTTTGAAGACCTGTTTCTGAATTTTTTTAAAAAATTCCCTTCTGAATCAAACCAGCTGCCATTTCAACATAAAAATAAACACTCTGAAGACCATGCGTTATGGCGTAAATCTGGATCTACCAAGTGAGCACTTCTGAAATGTTCTAGAAAATGTGGCCACAGCTTCACCCTTTGCACCATAATATGTATAAAATGTGGCCACAAGCAATCTGCCCTGTGGCAGATAATTCATTACTGAACACAATGCACTTTACAATGAGGCCATGGGATACATTTTGTTGCAACAACATGGGTCCCACACACCACTTAGCAAACCTGTCATTTTCCAATGGGAAGGTCCAAAGTGTGGCCAGAGTCAGGCTTCCCACATGCTGGAAATTCCTCCCCCAAGAGATTCCAGCCTCTTGAGGCCAACAACACTCTTTGAGAGAACCACAACCAGGAAAGATGGCTACTCTCTGTAATACACAGTGGCCCAGTTCCACGATTGATGCTGGATCTCAAGGCACGAATGTGTTGGGGAGGGGGTGGTCCTTCATGAGATGAGAGAATGTGAGAGAATGTGAGAGGAAAGGACATGGTGATAGCTTTCAGCAGCTGCCCGAACTCTCCCCCCACTGCACCACTCCTTCACAATAACAGGTTCCTGAATTGGGCTCAAGTGATGATACCCCACCATGAAGCCACAGGCAAATCTGACAGAAGTTTGCTGAGTGGTGTTTGGGAGGCTAGAAAGCTTATGTGAGTTCAGGACAATACATGAGTCACCATTAAATTTTCAGCAGGCTCAGAGGTATTTAGATTTAAGTGACTCCTTAATGAATCAAATTATCTTCCCACCACTGGCTGGGTTCCAATATCATGCCCTTCCTACCCCAACTTAATTGGGAACTTCTTTCCAATTTGCGGAATCCAAGATGAATACTCCTGTGTGATTCTCCGAGCAACTCCTGTCCACTCCAGCAGGTTGTATTAAATCCATCCTCATATTTATTACTCTCTCAAAATATAATGTAAGTTAATCATTGAGATCACTCTTAGAAAAATTATACGTTGCTACATTGTCTACAAATCCTTCAGAGTGCAGCCTAATATATGTATAAATAGCATGCCTTCCTTTACATATTTACAAATTTATAAATAAGGATATAAATTCAATGCATTGTGTGCATTTTGGTTAGCTTGTGTTATGCTGTCATTCATTTCAGTTTGGCTTAGTTCAATGCAGAAAATGCAAACTGATACAGCCACTTTTAAGAGTACTTGGTCACCACTACAAAAATTATACCACATATGGTTTTGAATATATTTGCATTTTGTCATAACTAACAAATATTTAAAAAGCATGTGCTTTAAGGATGATTGCCTGAATTTAAATAAGAATTGCAATCTAATAAAGGAAGCGTTTTATAAGACACCAAAGAAAACATTGACAACAATTTTGATGCACCATTTAACAAGATATTACCTGATTTCTTAACAAGAGGCCAAGGTTGTGGGCAAGGTGCTGGCGGTGGGATGGTTGTTTTTTGCTGCTGGGACTTGGTCTGTAATTGATTTGGTCTTTTCAATGAGGATTTCGAATCTAGGCGTTTATCAGGAGAACTGAAATCAAACGAGGACCTGATCAGCTTTAAGAACATCTTGCTTGTGGTGCAATATGCAGAAAAAACAAACAGAAGAGGAAAAGGGAATTAAACTTTGGCCCTAACCTCTGAGATCTTGGTTGTAAATGTCTGATTGCATGGCCGGTGAAGTATACCTCTATAAAAAGAACACAAGAAATGTCAGTGGAGAGGATCAAACACTTATGGACTTTTCAAATAGTATCTTTCTTACTGTACAACCTGAAAACTAATTGCTGCCAGCATGACTTAATCTTGTGTTCAAATATGACGTTTGTCACAAATAATTCTTATTTATTCAAACTATATTAATGTAGGAAAAGGAATGAGTGTTTCAGCTTTTTAACCTGCTCTGTGACTTAACTAGATCTTGATGAATTTACACCTCAACATCATTTACCTGATGCCTTTACCGAGTAAATACACACCAATCTCAGACTTGAAAGCTTTTATTCTTTCAGTATCCACGATGTTTTGGGGCAGACAATGCCAGATTTCTTGTATCCTTAGTATAAAAAAGTGACTCCTGATTTCACTTCTGGTTGTAATTGTATTTATCCTATCCTATCAAATTGGGTAAATAGTGAATAGCTCGGGTCTTTTTTCCCTGAGTAGGGGAGTCCAAAATAGTGGGCATAGGTTTAAAGTGATATGTGAAAAATATACAAGGGACCTAAGGGGCATCTTTTTCACAAAGAGGGTGGTGCATGTATGGAATGAACTGCCAGAGGAAGTCGTGGAGGCTCGTACAATTAGAACATTTAAAAGGCACATGGAAGGGTCTGTGAATAGGAAGGGTTTAGAAGGATATGGGCCAAAAGCTGCCAAATGGGGCTAGATTAATTTAGGATATCCGGTTGGCATGGATGAGTTGGAATGAAGGGTTTGTTTCCATGCTGTACAGCTCTATGAATCTCAATTCTTTTAATATCCGATTAATCATCTGCACACAAGGGATTATAGGTTTGTGCAGCATATCCTCATAATTTAAACCCCCATGCTCTGGTATTATGTAGTAGATCTGCATTGACCTGCATCCCCTCCAAGTCCGAAAATATCCCCTTTATGATATGTAGGACTCAGAACTCAACTCAGCATTCCTGATGGAGTCTCACTAAGGCTCTTTACAAGTTAGGCATAAGTTCCCCCCTTTATATTTACCCCATCCTTGAGATAAAGGTCACCATTATCTTTTTATTGAGTTTTGTGTCCATCTATTAAGGATATAAATATTATTTTTAAAAGTACCTGTTTAAAATATTAAATTTATTTCAGTTAATACATCTGTTCATTAAAACTAAAATACTGATACACTTTTTTCAGCTTTATACTTTAAATCATACTCACCAAAGATGAAAAAGAACAATGGGTAAATGTACAGAAACAATGGTAGCAATGTCTTCAATAATATCCTCAAACATTACATTGCGATAGTGACAGGGCAGTGCTGCTGAAGAGGGAAGCCAGAAGTGTGCATGCAGGGGAACATGGTACTGATAGTGGATCTCAGGATTTGGAGGGAACAATTCTCTGTGAAGTGTTACATTTTGCAGAGATACCTGTATTTCTGAGTTGATTTAAAACATGAAACATGAAGCTTCAGTTGGAATCCAAGTTGAGTAAGGCAGAACTGAAGACAGTTCACTGTGAAGAGGAGATGTTGCTGTGAAAATGAGTGTTGGCAAACACTTTATCACACTAGGATGAAAATAGAAAGTGATGAAGGTGAACAAGCTGAAAAATTTAAAATGAAAATCACTTTGGAGGGAAGAGCAGAACTCTGTTAAGTTGAGCATCCAGGAAGAGAAGTATCAGTGAATTAAATGCTCAAATAAAAGCAAAATACTGCGAATGCTGGCTATCTGAAATTAAAAACAGAAAATAATGCTGGAGAAATTTAGCAGGTCTGACGGCATCTGTGGAGTGAGAAACAGGATTAATATTTTGAATCTGGTACGATCTCTTCAGAATTAAAAGGGGCTGGAAAGTGGTGACTATAGCTCCATAAGACCACAAAATAGGAACAGGAGTAGGCCAATCAACTCCTTGAACCTGCTCCACCATTCAACAGGATCATGGCTGATCTGACATTCCTCACATCCACTTTCCTGTAACTCTTGACTTCCTGACTGATCAAGAATCCATCTACTCAGTCTTAAATATACACAGTTAAAAATCACACATCATCAGGTTATTGTCCACTGCAGTCTAACACCAGCATCTCCACATCATTAAATATATACAATGACTTGCCTCCACAACTCTCTGTGGCAAGGAGTTCCAAAAGCTCACAACTCTGACACAAAATTCCTCCTTATCTCAGTCTCAAATCAGTGCCTGTTTATTCTGAGACTATGTCCTCTGGTCGTAGACTCTCCCATGAAGGGAAAACATCCTCTCAGTATTTACCCTGTCGAGCCCATTAAGAATCCAAGATGTTTTAATGAGATCATTGAAATATCTCTCACTCTTCTAAACTCCTATGAGTAGAGTCCAACCTGTTTACCCATTGTTCATAAGACAATCCTTCCATACCGGGGATCATCGTAATGAACCTTTTCTGAACTGCTTCCAATGAAACAATACCTTTACTTAAATAAGTAGACCAAAAGTGCTCACAGTGCTCTCCAGATGTGGTCTCACTAGCATCTTATTCAGTTGCAGTATGACATCCTTATTCTTATACCAACCCCATTGAAATCACAGTCAACATTCCATTAGCCTTCCTGATTATCTGCTGCCCCTCTCTGTAACCCTGAAGTCCCTTTGTGTTGCAGTTTTCTCTCATTTAAATAATACTGTTCTTTTGTTCCACCTTCCAAAACGAACAACTTCACATTTTCATACATTATTCTCAATCTGCCATTGTGTTGCCCACCGCCTTAGTAGCCTATCAGTATCTCTCTGTAAACTATTTTTAATCCTCTCGCAACTTGTCTTTCCATTTTCTAAGTGTTTCAGCTGCAAATTTGACTGCAGTCCATTCGCTACTTCCTCTAAGTTTTGATGCTATTAGCAGAAGGGGAGAGAGAGTGAGTGAAACAGATGGTGAGGATTTCAACAGGGAGTGCAATGGTGGTAAAAGCTGATTGAGATTTAAAATATGTGTCTATATTAGGTGAGAAAAGGGGTCTAGGAGAAAGTGAGGTCTGCAGATGCTGGAGATCAAAGTTGAAACTTTATTGCTGGAACAGCACAGCAGGTCAGGCAGCATCCAGGGAACAGGAGATTCGACGTTTCGGGCACAGGCCCTTCTTCAGAAAAGGGGTCTACTCTGCTGAGAACAAAACCAACAACAAGGTGAGAATACAAGAGCAGAGATGTATTGCTGAGGCATTATAACATCTGGTCAGACCACATTTCTAATATTGTGAGCAGTTTTACGCCCCATATCTAAGGAAGGGGTCCAGAGGAAGTTCACAAGAATGATTCGAGGGATGAAAGGGTTTGTTTTATGGGAGTGTTTGAAGACTTGGCTGTCGTCGATGAAGTTGGTGGTTGGGGTGGGGGGGTGTGGTGGAATCTCATTGAAACTTACTGAATACTGAGAGGCCTGGATAGAGTGCACATGGGGATGTTTCCACTAGCAGGAGAGACTAGGACCCGAGGGCACAGCCTCAGAGGGAAGGGACAATGTTTCAGAACTAAGATGAATAGGGACTTCTTCAGCCACAGACTGGTGAATCTGTAGAACTCATTGTAGCAAAAGGCTGTGGAGGTCAAGACATTGAGTGTGTTTAAGACAGAGATAAATAGGCTCTTGATTAGTAAGGGATCAAGGATCATAGAGGAAAGGCGAGCGAACGGGGTTCACAGAAGCATAGAATATCTATAGCGCAGAAAGAGGGCATTTGTCCCATCAAGTTTGAACTGGCCCTCCGAAGACCTTACCCCATATGCTTACCACCACTGCAAGCCTAACTCCCACATTTTGCAGCCTCCACATATTTCCAGCTATTCAACTACAACAGGCACATCACGCTAACACACTGTCAAAAACACTCACTGACACTCTTCCCTCTCTTTTGTGGGACAAGCTGTCACATAACAGGAGGAAGCAGAGAACCAGCAGGAATCAGACATGCCTACATTGCCCCAGCAGCAGTAGACAGCAGTGTTGGAGGTTATTGCAATTTGTGTTGCCAAAAACATCCAGGATGATGGTGTGTGCCTGTTTTGTGTAATTTCTCAAATCTCACTTCAGTCTCAAACCATAAGGTCTAAAGGTACAGATGGTGCTACTACAGTGCCTCTTGCTTTCCTCCCAAACCCACTTCCCTCATACCAATCCTCCCACTCTTTTTGCATGCTTTGGATCCATCAGAATTGTCACCTGGCTAGCCAAAGAAGGACTTAAGCAAGATCAGGTTGACGAGGAAGAAGGGTGAATTGATCCAGAACCTAAAACCATCAGTTCATATACTGGCACTTTATGTCCTCAGGACAGTAATTATAGAGGTGAGATCAGCATGTGATGACTCGGTGGGAAAGTGGACTGCAGTCATGCCTGGTTGGTAAAGGTTAGTATCTGTGCCAGTTCCCAAGAAGGTGAGGCCTCAGATGATTTCCAGTGCAGAGGATTCAGATGAGAACTTCAATGGGTTGGAAAATAGGGTAACATTGATGAGCATGCACAAACACAGAGATGCCTGCTGCATTGATAGACAGGCCAGACAATCTGACTACCAGGAAGTAGTTACTGTGAAGGGATATGGAGAATCTGGATCCAATTTAGTGCAAGTGCTTTACATAAATCTTGTAATCCCATTCTTTCCAGCATGGCAACAGTGGCCATCTCCATGAGAGCATGTGCAAACCCAGCCATGATACATTGTCTGTTTGCCAATATCTCATCTTGCATTGTAGCAGAAACGACAACATTCCTGTGCTGCAGTGCAGACTCAATATGTGGCTAGGATATCATGCTTGTTTTCATGTCAGTATAACTTTGTGTATGTAGCTACAGACTGCTGCCATCATTACTGTCCATTTCAAAGCCCAGAGGATCTTGCAAGGTCTCACAGCAAGCCAGCAGTATGCATTCCACCAAATTATTTAATAGCTGTGATGTCTCTCTGGCAAGGTTCAGTGACTTCTTAGTGCACAAGCCTGCTGCCCACCTTCAGGATGATAGTGTTCATCCTCCAGGAGTCCCCTTCCTGGCTGTTAGGCAGCCAGTCCAGGACATCACTGCTCATGCCGAGGTGACTCAGTCTGAAGTCACAGAGCTGCTTGAGACTGGGGGCTGCAAAGCTATCTACAATCCACCTAACTGAAAGCATTTCAGCAGCCAGTAAGATAGCGGTGCATAGGAATAGGCCAAGCAAATGGTAGGTGCTTAATAAATGCAGAAGGCCGACTGGTCGGAAACAATTAAGCATTATAAGGCCAATCCCAAGTGATTCAGGCAAGGATCTAATGTTTCAGATTATCTCCATTGCTCCATGATAATCCTGATGACTGCAGGGCTCTTGTTGTATATATGCTGTGTCAGCTGACTGGCACAGTATGAAATATCATGGTTGCTATCAGTATATGTGAGTATCCACCAACGTGGCGGTGTTCCGTGCATTGAGTTGATGACTTCCTATGCCTTTGGGAATATCACTTTTCAAATAAAGCCATGTTGCTGTTCTCCCTGATTCCCTCTGGTTAGAGAGCAATTGATTAATTCCTAATTCTACTATCTAGCATCTGTGCCAGCTCTCTAGAGGGTGAGGTTGAAATAACTCCACATAGGCTAATATCCTGTCAACAAGTCATCTTTATTTAGATATTGAGAGTCCTTGACACAGATCCAGCTTCCTCAGAGCCAGCTCTCAAAGTGAACAGAACCTCTGACACTTATGTTTATATCTGCCAGCTAGGACCCTCCAGGTTAACAGCTGCAATCAGGGAACTCATACTCTATGAGTCCACCTGACTGACTTTGTTATAATCACCACAGAGGACACAGACAATTTCTTTTGTTGAGGTTCAGATGAGAACTTCAATGGGTTTGCATATAGGCAAACATTGATGAACATGCAGATAGCACAGAGATGCCTGCTGCCAGATCCACTGAGTTTCTCCTGCAGTCTCTGTTTTTGTGTCAGATTTCCAGCATTCGCAGTTGTTTCTTTTTTAAGTGATAAATTCCCCTATCCCTTGGAACAAGGCCTTTGCTAATTCCATGATGCAATGCTTCATGGCAAGTTGAGTTTTTAGCAATGTTGCTGGCTCCTGATTGGAAGGATCCATTGTTGTAGAAATCAAGGGTCACATGGATGTTATGATCATCTGCAGCTTTGCATGTGTAGGTCTGGTTGAAGGACGTGGTGCAATTCAGTGACCATTTTGTGAATTGCACCTCAGACACTGCTACAGGCTGAATAAGTACTCTTTGAATACCCAGGTATGTATGGCCTCCTATTGAGCGTCCTTTTCCTCTTCCCTCTGTACACAGCTTCTCCTTTCTGCTCTGTGTACTTCATGTCCCAGCCCTGCTTCAGCCCAAGGAGTGCAAGCATCAACCCTGTTGGTGAAACATTGATTTTTGTTGATAGACCTACTAACTCCTCTGACTCCCTTGTCAAGATCCAACACAACTGACTTTTGAATTCTGAAACATTTTCAAACTCGTCTAACATTACTTTGCATAAAAAAATTCATTCATTTGACATGAAATCATTCTTAAAGTCAATGTCTCTCCCAAACCAAGTCACGTTCTGCCCTTTTGCCCTCTCTGATCATGTCATATCACTGTCATACTAAGTCACGTTTTGTGTATCACATCACACCACCCAAATAATTTGCTTTTATTGGGTAACATTAACATAATAAAATATTCCAAGATTTTCACTGGAGTCGTCTGAAATTAAACACAGATCACAACATGAATGTAAGGACAGGTAACTAAACGCTTGCTCAAAGATGCAGTTCTTAAGGACTGGAGGCAGCTTTTAAGGAGGAGAGAGGCAGAGAGCTTCTGCTTCCTGTGCTTAATATCTGTACTCTGCTAACATTTGAATGAGTACACTAGCTAAACCAGCCATGACTTGCCTGGTAGTGAAAACATGCAAATGCAAATAATCTAAAGATTCACCTTGAAGACCTCAAGTGACTATTTCCTTTGTCAGCTTGTTCTTTTGTGGGATTCTCCTTGAGAAGAAAGATTATTGATATATTGTATTGCAAACAAACATTCCAAGATGGTGGGATGATGGAAGTTGGGACATGTAATAAGTCAGATCTGGAAGAGCATAGATTTTGAGGTTTGGAATCTGGAGAAGGTAGCTGAAAATGTGTTGCTGGAAAAGCGCAGCAGGTCAGGCAGCATCCAAGGAACAGAAGAATCGACGTTTCGGGCAGAAGCCCTTCTTCAGGAATGAGGAAAGTGTGTCCAGCAGGCTAAGATAAAAGGTAGGGAGGAGGGACTTGGGGGAGGGGCGTTGGAAATGCGAAAGGTGGAGGGAGGTCAAGGTGAGGGTGATAGGCCAGAGTGGGGTGGGGGCGGAGAGGTCAGGAAGAAGATTGCAGGTTAGGAAGGCGGTGCTGAGTTCGAGGGATTTGACTGAGACAAGGTGGGAGGAGGGGAAATGAGGAAACTGGAGAAATCTGAGTTCATCCCTTGTGGTTGGAGGGTTCCCAGGCGGAAGATGAGGCGCTCCTCCTCCAACCGTCGTGTTGCCATGGTCTGGCGATGGAGGAGTCCAAGGACCTGCATGTCCTTGGTGTCTGGAGAAGGTAACAAAGATAGGGAGCGATAAGGCCATGCAGAGATTTGATCACAGTTTAAATGAGTCTAAGTCAGTGACCAGGGAGAGGCGTATAGTCTGTGGCTTGGGAACAGAAGTTGAACTGGGGTCAAAGACAATCAATTTGGTCTTCCTAACATTCAAGTGGAGGAAATTTCTATTCATCCAATACTGAATGTCAGACAGAAAGAAATACAACTAATTAGATATTTTGGAGGAGTTGAGTTGGGTGCTTGTGCATTGCAATCGTTGTATTGGAACTGAATTATGTGCATTGGGGTGATGTCATTATGGACTCTGTACAGATAAGAATTAGGTTATGTCACATCACATTATCCTTTTAATCCCACTTTGTTTTTGTTTCTTTTGTGTTTAGTTCCTGGTTCTGTTAGTTCTAATTATTTTCAGTCACTTCACCACTGCTCGTATTTCTTTCCTACTGTTGTTTCTTGTGTTTCCTTCTATTTTATATCTCACTCTTACTTTAGTTTTTCTTTAGTACAGAACCTCAACTTATTCACATATTCCTGAACATTGCAGCACATCCTGCCATTCAAATTTACCCTTCAGCTTCTATACGAGCTTTCTTGCACTCACTGTTGTCAAGTTCGGCACAGTCCAATTTATTCATCCCCCTTCCTTCTCTGACGTTTCATACCTCTTCAGCATTGAAGCATCACAATATTTGCTCTGACTGTTGTTTCAACTACAAAACTTATTTTAACCAAACAAACTGACACTCACACAAAAATAAACTTCTTAAACTACTTTTTATTGTATGATCTGTTTACAAGATGCTACATTTAGTACAAACTTTGCTTAATATTTTATATACATATAGAAATTATATATATTATATATATTATATATACACAATTATATACATTTATAGTACATTTACTATTTAATTTTGTATATTTTCCAGTATTTTGTTTTGACAGTTAATTTATTTTAGCCAAACATTTACAATTAAATAAAACAATACAATATAAATTTATATTTCAATTTTCAACTGTTTAGATTTATTTGAGCAACATTACCATTTTGCTGTAACATTACACATTCCCATTATACCATCTAACCCTCATATTACTGAGCATATTTCTTCACCTTTCCACCAACAGTTTTCTGGAAGATTGACCAATATTACATTAAAAATCCTGTACATGCTACAAGTCACATATTAAGTGTGTCCATGTGTAAAATATTGATTGATGACTAACTGGGAAATTCATGTCAGTAAAAGATCTTTTGCTATTATCTATTGATCCTGCTTGGCTTGAGGGAAATGTGAGTCAATGAACAATTGCTTTACCCGCTCACTTTGCCCAAACGTCCACCCAAACCTGTGGCTCACTGTGAGCAATGCCATAAGGGGTTCACTAGGGTTCTAAGACAAATGTCAATGGTATCCAATGGTTATATTTGCACATAACCCACAATGATTCCTAAACTCAGGTATTAATTGCATAATATGAGATCTTGCAGGAAGTAGTCTAAAAATCCAAGTAATGGTACATCATGAATCATAATTTCCTTGTCTTCCATTTAAATGTATTCCTTGGCAATTTTCCATAAAGGTAGAGGGTTTTTTTTCTGGTGCCCTGGTCAATACTAATATCTTAACCAATATCTCAAAAAACAGATTATCTAGTCATTAACACATTGCTGTTTGCGAGTGCATTTTGTCCACAGATTGGTTGCGAGATATTCTACATTATCAAAGTGACTACAACCTTGATAGTTTCTAAGATGATGATGAACAGTAGTACTTTTTCCTGATGTGATCCCCATTTTGAAGTCAGCCTTATCGACAGACTTGCAGCAGACTTGTTTTCCAACTGGATGGGAACTAGGCTGAAATCATAGGTAAGGAGCCTGCAGCTGTTACTAGAAGCTTGGTTTAAGTCTGTGGTCTTCTCTAATCACAGGAGGGATCTATTTCCCAACTGGAAGGTGGTGGTCTGTGCATGGTTTAGGGCTGATTGTTGGGCAAGGGGATACAATGCCAAAGAAGCAGATGAATTTGGAATGGTCATGAGGAAGCTCTTCTGTTCCTTTTATCCCACTTTTATCCCATAGAGACATATAACATGGAAACAGACTCTTTGACCCAACTCGTCCATGCCAACCAGATAAGGAGTAAGTGGTTTAGAGGAGATCGGGGGATACCTTTTTCACCCAGAAGGTGTTAGCTTTATAGAACAGATTGCCTGAAGATGGTGGAGGCTAGTGTCTTGCAATGTTTAAGGAGCATCTGGATGAGCACTTAAAATGCCAGGGCATAGTAGGCTATGAACTGAGTACCGGTAAATGGGATTACCGTGATTTGGTGTTTGCTGGTTGGCACAGACATGTTGGGCCTGTTTCCATGCTGCTGACTCTAGTTCTGACGTAACTATGTCAGTCCATTCAGTCAGAACCCTCAAGAGTGTCTAACTCACTACCGCAGTCGTTTTCAGTGGGTCCTGGACACAGAGTCATCTTCTATCAGAGGTTTAAACTTCCCAGGCACTACTCTCATGATCAATGTGTTAGGGTTCCAAGAGGTTCTGGTGCATATCTTCTGGAGGACATCCAGACTCTGAAAACCAGAAGTTCTGGGCCCAGTTGATTCACTACGCACACACAGAATTAGAACCAAAACTCTAAAAGGAATCAGAATTCAAGAGTTTGCTCTAGCAGCAGGGACCAAATGAGTGGAACCTTATCAGGATTGATGTTAAAACGGCAAAGAACGGAGATTAACCAATGATACATTTGCTTCATTTAGGCCAATTTCAACAGGTTGCAAAGGAAAATAGCCAGAACATATTGGAAAGAAAACACAAACATAAACATTGGAGGATGTTGCTCATATGCTAAAGGAACAAAAGATCATTCGATCACATTTATAACGAGACAGAAAATAAACTTGATGTGGAGGTGCCAGTGTTGGACTGGGGTGTTCAGTTAAAAATCACACAACACCAGGTTATAGTCCAAGAGGTTTATTTGGAAGCACTAACTTTTGGAGCGATGCTCCTTCATCAGGTGGTTGTGGAGTATAAGATTGTAAGACACAGAATTTATAGCTAAAAGTTTACAGTGTGATGTCACTGAAATTATATATTGAAAAAGACCTGGATTGATTGTTAAGTCTCTCAACTTTTAGAATAAACATGTTGGTTTCAGTTCTTTTATATGTAAATTGCATTTTTAAAAGATACATTCTCAAGTGAACTTTAACAATTGGTGTCATGTCAGCCCAGATAATGCATTTAAGGTGTGAGTTGCCCTGTGTGAGGCTGTCTATGCCATAATGTTCGGATTGATTCTCATCTAAAAAAAACGGATTTACAGAACCTTACATGGATTCATGCAGTTTTTGAACAAAATAAAATGTAATTAAGTACAAATTAACCCCACAAACTTATATATGTGTGTGTGTGTGTGTGTGTGGAGGGGGGGGGGGGATTATGAGTGTCTGTGAGAAGGTGTGAGAGTGTGTGTGTGTGTATAGTGCAGTGGGGTCAACTGTAGTGTGATATGAATCCAAAGTCCTGGTTGAGGCCATCCCCATGGGTACCAAACTTAGCGATCAGCCTTTGCTCAGCCACTTTTCTTTGTCGCCTGTTCTGAAGTCCGCCTTGGAGGACAGTCACCGAAGCTCTGAGGTGGAATGTCCTGGACTGTTGATGTGTTCTCTGACTGGGAGGGAACACTCCTGTCTGTTGATTGTTGTGCAGAATCCATTCATCCGTTGCTGTAGCCTCCGCTTGGTCTCACCAATGTACATGCTTCAGGGCATCCTTGCCTGCAGTGTATGAGATAGACAACGTTGGCTAAGTCGCATGAATACCTGCCACGTACATGGTGGGAGGTGTCCCCATGCTAATGGTGGTATCTATGTCGACATTCTGACATGTCTTGCAGCATCTACCATGACAAGGTTGTATGGCGTTGTCCTGAAAGCCAGGCAGTTTGCTACAAGCAATAATCTGTTTGAGGTTTGGTGGTTGTTTAAAGGCAAGAAGTGGAGTTGTGGGGAAGGACTTGGTGAGGTGTTCATCCTCATTGATAATGTGTTGCCACGTGCATGCGCATATACACACATATAAGGTTGTGGGGTGAATTTGTACTGTAGAATTACATTTCATTTTGCTCAAAAACTGCATGAATCCATGTAATATTCTGTAAATCCGTTTTTTTTTATTAGAATCAATCTGGACATTGTGGCACAGACAGTCTCACACAAGGCAGCTTAATGCATTATCTGGTCCGACATGACACAAATTGTTAAAATTCACTTGAGAATGTATCTTTTAAAAAAGTTCTGCAATTTACATATGAAAGAACTGAAACCCACATGTTCATTCTAAAAGATGAGAGACTTAACAAACAATCCAGGTCTTTTTCAATATATAATTTCAGTTACATCACACTGTAAACTTTTAGCTATAAATTCTGTGTCTTACAATCTTATACTCCACAACCACCTGATGAAGGAGCTGTACTCCAAAAGCTAGTGCTTTCAAATAAACCTTTGGTGTTGTGTGATTTTTAACTAAGAAAATATACTGATCAATAATTTACAGATAAACATATCACAATCAATGAACAACATGTAAAATCAATTAGTTACAAACTAAATAAAGTGATATACATATGTATTACAGAGTTATCAATATGACTGCCATTTGCTAAGAAATGTTCACAAAAATATAAACTGTACAACAAAATTAATTTAAGCATGAGAGATAATACATAGACATTATGTGCTTGTATTAATATGGTGAAAATCCCATTTATCTTTCTGCCTGGCATCCAGCAACTGTGAGGCCTGTGTTCTGCCTCTCTGTCTCTTTCTTTTTGCTGCTTGCTCATTTCCCTTGGAAGAAAGAATTGATATTGGACTCCAGGTGCAGCCATGATCCCACCAGGTTAACAGGTGGTAAAAAATCTTTTGTAAAGTATTTCCAGGTGCAGTAATGTCACTTTCGTTAAAAAAACTGGTTGAGATTATAAATTAATTTTAATGTATATTGTCCTATTTTTCAACAAATTGGCAACTTATGATTTCTATACTGAATCTTGTGCTTTTTTAAAAAAAAAGTGTTTCTGTCACAATTTATGACATGATGGTTGGGCATTCTTGTCAGAAGTTTGTGGTTTCAAGCCCACTCAGTCTCCAGTGCAGTACAATAGAAGTGATACTTTGTAAGAAATCATTCTCTGACTCTGTAAGTGCTATGTTTTCAGATGCTGTGTTAACTAAGGCCTTTGTTTAATGTCATAGGGCCGCTAACAATTCCAAGGATTTCTGTCTGATGTTCTAGCTAACAGTTTAAAAGAGGGAGCAATTGAATTTGAGACTACTGAGATTGTGACCAATGGCAAGTATTGTGGTAAAAGTACAAAGTAAGCAACCAGAACTATTAAATCTGGTTAAAAGTATGAGGTTTTAATTATTTTTTATTTGCTTGTGGAATGAAATGAAAGCATTGCAGGCAAGGTGAGCATTTGCTGCCCATCCCTTATTCACTTTGATAACAGTTAAGAGTCAACCACATTGTTGTGGTCCGAGAGCCATATGCAGACCAGACCAAATGAGGATAGCAAGTTTCTTTCCTTAAGGGATGTTCGTGAACTTGATAAATTTTATGAGAATCAATGACAGTTACATGGTCACAATTACTGAGGCTATTATTAGTGATCATTATTACTAATCATCTCTCCCATTTTAAATCTCAAGTACTTTTAATATCTGGTAGGCTTATTTCTGATGAGCTTAATTGGCAGACTTACAAAATCTCAGTCCGATAAAATATAGCTGTAAAGCCTGTGCCCTGTGGGAACTCCAAGACACAGTTATGGCCTGGGCAACTATGTGTGTAGGAAGTGCAACCAGTTGGAGGAGACTGAGCAATTGGAGCTTGAGCAGCAACAGGAACCACTTTGGTACATCTGTGAGGCTCACAACCATGTTGATGGCATGTTCAGGCATGTGGTCACCCCATATCATAGGAATGTGTCAGCAGAGTAAACAGGATCGGGTATGAAGTTCAGGAGTCGAAGGGTCTATTTCCATGCTGCACATCTCTATGACTATGACTCTATAAAAGCATCTCACTCTCCAATCAGTTCATATTAAACCAATGGTATATTAAACCAGGTAGAAAAAATAATGCATTCTGCAGAAGAGTTAAGAAAATAGGAAAGGAATTAACAGAATTAGAGGACTTCAAATGGATTGATCCCAGTGTAGTGTTTAATGACTGTGAAAATGGGAGGATAGAACAAATGAATACACAGCTCAGAGATGGTGCAAGCATGAAAGTTTGATATTCATGGGATAGCAGCACCAATTCTAGAAATGATTCTTTGGGACAGAATGAATAGTCACATGAAAAATCGTAGGCTAATTTAGAAAAGTCAGAATGGATTCATTTAATGAAAAATTGTACCTAACTTGCTGGAGCTTTTTGAAGAGGTAACAGACAGGGTTGTGAAGACAAGGGTATTGTTGTGGTGTACATGCATTTTCAAAAGATGTTTAATACAGTATCACACAACAGACTTGGAGGGCTAAGTTAGCCATAGTGGCTCGGTGGCTCAGTGGTTAGCACTGCTGCTTCACAGCACCAGGGTCCCAGGTTCAATCCCAGCCTTGGGTGACTGTCTGTGTGGAGTTTGCACATTTTCCCCGTGTCTGCGTGGGTTTCCTCCAGGTGCTCTGGTTTCCTCCCACAAGTGTAAAGATGTTCAGGTCAGGTGAATTGGCCATGGTAAATTGCCCATAGTGTTAGGTGCATTAGTCAGCGGAAATGGGTCTGGAAGGGTTACTCTTCGGAGGGTCGTTGTGGACTGGTTGGGCTGAAGGGCCTGTTTCCACACTGTCGAGAATCTAATCTAGTTTCCAGCGGTGTGTAGGTTCGGTGGATTAGCAATGGGTGTTGCAGGGATAGGGTGGGTAGGGTGAGTCTGGGGTTGCTCCTCAAAGAGATGGTGTGGACTTGTTGGGCCGAATGGCCTGTTTCCACTCTGAAAGGATTCTGTGAAAGTTAAGGTCATAGAATAAAAGAGACAGTTGTAACATGCATACAAAACTGGCTGAGGGATAGGAAACACAGATGTATGGTTAATGGTTATTTTTCAGACTGGATGAGGCCTTGCAGCACACTGTCCCAGGTATGGATGTTGGTAACCCTAGATTTTCCTGATACATAAATCATCTAAAGTATGGAATGCACGGTACAATTTCAAAGTTTGTGGACAACACAAAACTTGAGGAAATTGTAAACTGTGAGGAGTATAGTGTAAAACCTCAAGAAGACATTGACAAATTGGTGGAGTGGGTGCATAGGTAGCAGATGAAGTTCAATGCAGGGAAGTGAGACAATTGGTCTAATGAACATTGAGAAATGGTATAAAACAAAGGTCACTATTCTTGTGTATAGTTGTCATTAAAGCTAGTAGGACAGGTAGAGAGTACTGTTAATAAAGCAGATAGCATTCTAGGTTTCATTAACAGGGGCATAGAGTACAAGGGCAGGGAGATTATGCTGAACTTAGATGTGACACTGGTTAGACCTCAGCTATAGTAATTGTGTACAGTCCTGCATGCCATTTAATTGCATTGGAGATAGTGTAAAGGAGGTCTACAAGAGTGGTTCTAGGGATGAGAAACTTAAGTTATGGAGATAAATTGGAGAAGTTGAGACTGTTTCCATGGAGAGAAGGGGACATTTGTTAGACATTTTCAAAATCATGAGGTGTGTGGATAGAGGAGGTAGGGAGAAACTGTTCCTGCTCCTTAAAGGACCAAAGGTTACAGTTTTAAGTTGTTTTTACCAAAGAAGTAAATACAAGTTGAAAAACTGAGAAATGTTTTACACTGAATGGCCAAAGGCTAGAATGTACTGCCTGGTAGTGTGGCAGAGGCAGGTTTAACTGGGACACTTAAGAGGGCATGAGGTAATTATTTAAACAGAAACAATGTGCAGGATAACTGAAAAGCAGTAAAGTGCCACAAGTTAAACTGCTGAGGCAGCAGTGCAGACCCTATGAGCTAAATGACCTTCACTCACATGAAAACAATTCCATCAAAACAGTGGTTCAGTCTTAAATATGTTCAATTCTGCGGACCAAACCTAAGGAAGGATGCGAAGACTTTCGATGCAGAAAACATTTACAAGAATGGTTTTAGGGATGAGGAACTTCAGTTGGTGATGCTCTTATAAAAGGTTGAGATGAAATTTGATGGAGCTATTTAAAATCATGGGGGTTCTAAGCGTGGGAAAAATAGAGAATCTGTTTCACTTCATAACGAGTCCAGAACCAGATGACACACATTTAAAGTGAAGTGAAGGCAACATGAGGAAATATACATAGTTAACATGGCTGGTGAAGGCAGATGTAGAAACACGAAGAGAACAATTAAGGGCTAGGAGAAGAGGATTAGGATTAAGCAAATTGCTCTTGTACAGAGAGTTTACACAGACTCAACTCGCAAAACAACTTCTTGTGTTGAGACCAAGCAGACACTACGACAATGAATGAATGGACACTGCGCAACAATCACCAGACAGGAATGTTCCCTCCCAGTTAGGGAACACTTCAATGATCAAGGTTATTCGGCCTCGGATCTTCAGGTGACCATTCTCCGAAGCGGACATTGGGAAATGCAACAACGCAGAGTGGCCAAGCAGAGGCTGATAGCCAAGTTCAATATCCATGAGGATGGCCTCAACCAGCACCTTTGGATTCATGTCACACTACAGGTGACCTCACTACACTACATACGCTCATGCACACAGACACATACACACTCTTACGTACTCACACTGATGCAAACCCTCTGTCATACACATGCTCTCTCTCAGGCACACACATATACTCCCACACGCACACCCTCTCATGGACTTATACTCTGTCACATTCATCTACAGACCCTACCAAGCACACACAAACACACACTCTCTCATGTGCACTCACACACACACTCAAATGCACACATTCACTCTCTCATTCCCCCTCACATACACACATATATGGTGAATTTGCATTTTCAGAATTGTATTTGCAGATACATTCTATTTTTGCTCAAAAAGCACACAACTTGCAGGCAGTTAATTCATATATCATTTTATAAATTTCTACTTTGGAAATAGAAACAGTCTGACTCTAGATTGGGATACAGACAGACTCTAACCTCACACCTTTAAAACATTGAGGTATCACCTTTTTTTATAAAACCTTAAATTATCTCAAGAATGTGACTTAAAAGAAGTTCTGGGATTTACATATTAATGAACCAAAACCCATTATAAAAGATGAAAGGCTGAACAGCAATCTAGGTTTGTTCAATATATCATTTTAATTGCATGACACTGTTATCTTTTGCTATAAATTCTGTGTCTTATGATCCAGCCCCAATAGTTTCCTGATGAATGAGCAGTGCTCTGAATGCTAGTACTTCCAAATAAACCTGTTGGACTATAACCTAGTGTTGGGGTCATAAAGTGTGGTGCTGGAAAAGCACAGCCGGTCAGGCAGAATCCGAGGAGCAGGAGAGTCGACGTTTCGAGCATAAGCTCTTCATCAGGAATGTGGAGGAGCCCAAGGGGGCTGAGAGATAAATGGGAGGGGTGTGGGGTGGGGGTAAGGTTGCTGGGAATGTGATAGGTAGATGAAGGTGAGGGTGATGGTGATAGGTCAGAACAGAGGGTGGAGTGGATAGGTGGGAAGGAACTTGGACAGGTAGGACAGTTAAAGAGGGCGGTGCCGAGTTGGAAGGTTGGATCTGGGGTAAGGTCGGGGGAGGGGAGATGAGGAAACTGGTGAAATTGGCATTGTTCCCGTGTGGTTGGAGGGTCCCAAGGTGTTCTTGTTCCAAGCATTGCATAGCTCGAATTTGGCGGTGGAGGAGGCTAAGGACTTGCATGTCCTTGGCGGAGTGTGAAGTGGAGTTGAACTATTCGGCCACAGGGCGGTGGGGTTGTTCAGTGCATGTCCCAGAGATTTGCTCTGAAATGTTCTACAAGTTGGCGCCCTGTCTCCCCAATGTAGATGAGACCACATCGAGAGCAGTAATAACGTGTATGGAGGTGCAGGAAAATCTGTTGGATGTGGAAAGATCCTTTGATGCCTTGGTTGGAGTTGAGGGGGAAGATGTGGGTGCAGGTTTTACACATCTTGCGGTGGCAAGGGAAGGTGCCAGGTGTGGTGGGGCGGTTGGTGGGGAGTTGCAGGGTGGGTGGGGGGGGGGGGGGGGGGCATGGACCTAACAAGGGAGTCGTGGAGGTAATGGTCTCTACTGATAGGGGTGGGAGGGAAATATATCTCTGGTGGTGTGGTCTGTTTGCAGGTGGTGGATATGGCAAAGGATGATGCGATGTATCCGGAGGTTGGTGGGGTGGAAGGTGAGGACCAGGGCTTTTTGTCCTTGTTGTGATTGGAGGGGTGGGGTTCAAGGGCAGAGGTGCAGGAAGTGAAGGAGATGTGCTCCACTTCCCATACCTCCGCCTTGAACTCCACCCCTCCCATCATAACAAGGACAGAACCTCCCCCCACTCCGGTTCCTCACCTTTCACCCCACCAACCTCCGGATACAATGTGTCATACTCTGCCATTTCCGCCACCTACAAACAGTTCCCACCACCAGAGGTATATTTCCCTCCCCACCCCTATCCGTGTTCTGCAGAGATAGTTCCCTCCGCGACTCCCTTGTTCGGTCCATGTTGCCCCTCCAACCCACCCCAGCACCTTCCCTTGCCACCACAATAGGTGTAAAACCTGCACCCATGCCTCTCCCCTCACCTCCATCCAAGGCCCTAAAGGATCCTTCCACATCTCTCAGAGATTTTCCTGCACCGCCACACAAGTCATCTACTGTGTCTGTTACTCTCCTTGTGGTGTCCTCTGCAATGGGGAGACAGGATGCCAACTTGCAGAACGTTTCAGAGAACAACCCCATCACTTCAACTCCCTCTCCCACTCTGCCAAGGTCATTCACTGCCAAATTCTAGCTACCTGACACCTGGAGGAAGAACGCCTCATCTTTTGTCTTGAGATCCTCCAACCACACGGGATCAATGTCAATTTCATCAGTTTCCTCATCTCCGCTCCCCCGCCTTATCCCAGATCCAACCCTCTAACTCAGCACTGCCCTTTTGAGCTGTCAACCCTATCCATCTTCCTTCCCACCTATCTGCACCACCGTCTGTTCTGATGTTTCACCATCATCCCCAACTTTCACCTACCTGTAGCATTCCCAGCTACCTTCTTCGCAGCTCCCCATCCCTGTCCCATTTATCTCTCAGCCCCGTTGGTTCCCCCCACATTCCTGATGAAGAGCTTTTCCCGAAACTCTCCTGCTCCTTGGATGCTGCCTGACCGACTGTACTTTTCCAGCACCACTTTTTTGCCTCTGATCTCCAGCATCTCCAGTTCCTCACTTCCTCCAGTTGATTATAACCCAGTGTTGTGAGATTTTTAACTTTGTCCACCCTAGTCCAACACCGGCACCTTCACATCATGGCTATTTTATGGTCTTATAATTTTGTTAATTCTTTCAACCAGCAAATCACTAAAGTGTCTGGCTATCTGGTCATCACTGTCCCAGCGTGTAAGTTGAAATGCGTACTAAAGAACCAATTGATTGCAGACCGGTTTGAGGACGTGAAAGGCGTTATATCAATGTCAAACACTTTTTGTTCTTTCCCTTTGCGATTATTTAACAGCGATCTCTCTCTGTTGCTACGCTCTTCCTAATCGATTGTTTCCTAGGGTTCATGTTTTACAGGGATGATGTTCTCATTCCCATCCCTCTGTCTCACACATATACATGGAGGTATTCCCGTGAAATATTCACCAATTAGTTCCTCTTTTGTCCCTCACTCCCCCACCCCCTAGTCTCCATCTGGAGTGTGTGCTGCACCCCTGTCCTGCCATTGAATGTTGCCTACCTGTGCCACCGTGTACATTGCTCCAGAGCGGAGACTCGCCAGTGTCTTTGGAGGAGCTTTTCTTGGAGGGACCCTTGCGATTGTCGGTTTGGCGGGATTTGGCTAAACCTGGGTTATACTTCAGCACGGCCACACTGGTCCGCTTCAGCCCTTCCTGCTTCCTGTGTTTGACCGGGGTTGCCTTCGACGCTTGCTTCACATGCCTCGCCTCACGCACAGGGCCCCCGGGCAGGACTAATTCCCCGATGGACCTGGTCTTGCAGGATTTGCTCCCCTCTCCCTCTCTGTCGCCTTTGGCCACATCCTTCGACATCAGGGTGCAGGAAAGGCTGCACGACTCAGTCCCGCGGGCACTGCAGCCGCGGCCACCCTCTCCCTGTCCTGAGAGAGCGCGCGCAACAGTTACCAAGCAACCCGGTAGCGGCCAGCGTTGCCTGGATACCCTGGTTACTTTGTCACCGCTCACCGTGAGGCGGCAGCTCCCGAGTCGCGACAGTCCCCTCCTTAATGTTCACTTCATCTTTCCTGAATTTGAGGAAACACAGAGGTAAAAGAAAACATGAGTTTAACACAGAAGACTCAGATACAGAGCCCAGTATTTTAAAAAGTTTGATCATTTCCATGTCAGTGCGGCGCCTATGTCAACGGAAGCTCTAGTCAGTTTTCAAAAATACGGTTCCTTCATCTCCTGAATAGTCCCCTGGAGATTGGAAATCTTGTGGCTCACATCCCTGCCTCTGCGTTCAAGCTTCCCTCCCAACCCCCGGATTTGACGGTTCAGTGAAAGTGCATTCATAGTGGGGTCAAAGAGGTTTGACTATCAACTTGTAAACCCTTTCAGCTTGTAAAAAACATTAATTCCTGGGATGTGGCCGACGCCGGCGAGGCCAGGATTTATTGCCCAGAAGAATCAATCATGTCGGGTCTCGAGTCACACTTAGATCCGATCAGGGGTAAAGACGGTAGTTTCCTAAAGGGCAATATTATGGTCACAGATGTCACAAGCCGTCCCTGCAGATGTAATCCTTTACAGGAGTCTTTCGTAGACAGCTTTACTTGACCAGTTTTCAGCAAAGTATGAAAGTAAATGCTTTCAACTTGCACTTTCATCAAAACGTAAAGTCTTGATAATATTTGAAGGAAATGCAGTGCTTTATCTTCCACACGTGCTTCTTTTTCTTATGCAGTTAGGTCTTCTTAGGATTGGTCTGATTATTCTAATAAATCCCGTCAGGAACAACGGTACTGTTTGCGCACAGTGGAGAAAGCAGACATGGTGTTTGTTGGAAAAGCTGTATATTGTTGGATCCAGTCAGCTCAGCAGCTGTCAAGTCTCATTCTTCACATCATGCTCAAGGCTTTTCCTATGAAACCGTAAATGCAGATTCCAGCAGTCAATTCCATCATTGGCCTTGCATTATCCTGCCAATACAGTCTGAATACTCCAGGAATTTGGTTGTCTGAGGTCCTTTGCTCACATCCCTTCTAGTTCTTCCCAAGTTTTATTAGTTGTGAAAGTCATACCCAATGGGTTTGTACAACTGACAAAAGATTGCTACTTCAATTCACCCTAGTCTCAAAAGTAAGATTGTCCACCTTATTTGAAGTGATGGGTTGAGCTTGATTCCACCACATGTTAACGAGTTATTCATACAGGTAATTTTAAAAAAAAGTTTCATCATGAGACCTCTTCAAGCATTGCTTGTACAATTATTGACTTATACGGACAAATGTAACACATGTTTTGTGCACAAGGTCACACTAAAAGCAAATTCATATTTGCTAGTTAATCCTGTTTTATTCATGCTGAATAAGGCATCATTTGTACCCACACTGCTTTGAAATGTCTACAAGAGCTACCAGAATTAACAGACACCTTGATTTAACTTCTCATCTAAAAGATGTCACATCTGATATTGCAGGATATATTGCCAAACAGTCGTGTCGGTCTGGATTATGGGATGACAGTAGTCTTGCAAGCAGTCCTCTTGGTAGGATGGATGTGGCATCACAGCACACAGGTGAGAAAGTGTAATGGTTCTTGAACCAGTGACAAGTTATATTAAAGTTGATCTTTCTGTCCCAATCTAGGACATAGCTTCCACTTTAAGATAGAGTCCATATGAGTTATGAATAACATGACATGTGTTAATATTAGTGCAGTGAAAACTGGCACACAACTGTACAGCAATTAAGACAGTCCAAAAACAAACACAAGATCTTCAGCAATATTTATAATAGTTATTCATAATGGCCTAGACAGCATAATGCAACTGAACAAAAAACAAACATGGTTCAAAAGGAGTAAATTGGTCACTTGTCCAGATAGAAAGGTATTAATTTGCTGTTCCTATATTTGATGACTTAAAAAAAGTTATGTCCTCCATAGAAGTATGATCTTGGCTTTCGGTATTGAAGTCTTAAAATCTAACTGGAAAGGATTTCACAAATGAAAATGTTTTTGAATAGACTAAAAAGCTTTGACAAAGAGCAATCAACTCAGTCAGCTCTCCTTCAGAATTTGGTGTCAATGCCATCATTTTCTTGATAAGAATATTTGAAAATATTTTCATTTTCATTAACTTCAAAGATGATTAAAGCTTGTGCAGAGGAAAGCCAGGTTAATTCTTAAACACTATTTTCAGCCTGAAGACACATTTTCAGGTTATCTTGTTTTTTCAAGACATCTGCCCCTTCCAACAATAAAGGTTAATCCATATGCAACTTTTTTTATGGGAGTGTGCCAGACCATGCCTATGAATATTTATTTGGCCTTAACTGGATTTTTTTAAATTTTTTGTTTCATTTGACCAATCCCGAACTCAAGCAAAACTGACAATGATATGCTAATTTTTATTGCACAGTGACTTGACTTTGCTGGGAATATATCCAGTATTCTCACTTATTAGGCATTCCTAGAGTATAGTAATATGGTTTTGCTCGGAAGTAATTCCCTATTCTTACAGAACATTGGAATGTGTTTATTGAGAAGGAACCCACATGAAGAGAACAGCATATTACAACATTTTGTGATATTGTCAGGTTAACAATTTCCACTGTTAGTTGATAACATCAATAAGGCAACAGAACAAAGTATCAAAGGATGGTTTTATTTATTTGAAATAGTAATTCAATCAGTCTGTCAGCATAACACATGACTTCTTTTGCAGTTAGGTTAAATTAATTTTTCATTCTAAGGAAACTTTCCCTTTCTATTCAGGTGAATGATACTTAGTTGAGTTTGTGGTACATTCTAGTTCCAGAATTTCTTCATATCCTGGTCACTGTGTTGGTTTTATTTAAGTTCTGATCCTGATCATTGTACATTTTTATGCTCTCCCAGGTTTTACTATACGTTTTATGTGCAAGCTGGAAAAAGATATTTAAAGAAATGTGTTAATTGACTCTGTAAATCTCAAAATATTGTACCACCTTTCCTGCAACTATCTGTTCTGTTTCTGCATAATCTTTGTGCAACTCACTGTTTTCCTGACTTACTCAGAAGTCTCCCTTTTCCTCCTTTTATTTGTGACACTGTGGGGTGAGTTTATACTTTTTCAAAATAAAGGGTAACACTTTTAGTAGATAAAGTTAACTTCATGGAACATCTCATTACAGGAGATTTTATTACATAAATGCTTTAAACAAAATCCTATTTGAGAATTGTACAATATTGTGTTTGAACAAAACACAAGAGAGTTTTTAGTTTTATTGCGAGACAGAAAATGAGCTGTCGTTAATGATTAATTAACGCATAATAAAAACGCCAGGCAGTCAATCTGCTGTGACTGTAGGACTTGGGACATCTGAATACCAGTGTGATCCAAGGTAAAAATGTCTGCAGTTACAAGAACTCTGGTTTATACTTAGTTGGCCTAAGGCCAATCTATAGATGTGACCCACATCAGGGAAGGGAAAAGTTACCGGACACTTTATTCCAGGAGGCAGCCATACCCTTTAGAAGAAGGTCATCTGATTTGGCCAATGGTCAGTGACAGATGTGTGTGATTGTGAGTGAGCCGAGTAATTTACCCCTTGAAATTGTCCAACAGATTTGAACTTTTTCAGTTTATTGAATGAGACTGAGGGCTGCAAAGCGAATGAGCTAACTGACCATGATACCATGGTGCAGGAAGCCATTCAATGGGGGAGCAAAAGGACAGTTTGAAGTAATGGAGGAATAGACCAGTGTGTCATGGAAGGAATGATCCCTTTGAAATGCTGACAGTGCAGGGGAGGGGATGATGTGTATGGTGGTTGCATTCTGGTGAGAATGGTGGAAATGTCAGGAGATGATCCATGTAATGCAGAGACTATTTGGGTAGAAAGTAAGGACAAGGGGAACCCTTGTTTTGGGAAGAAAGGGAACGGGTGAGCGTAGAAGTGCACGAAATAGATTAGACAAGGCTGAAGGTCCTGTCAACTACAACAAAGAGAATCATCAGTTCAGGAAAAAGGAGGTCATGTCAGAAGCAGCCCAGTGGAAGGTGGCATTGTCAGAAAAGATGCAACAGAGCTGGAGAAATTGGGAAACAGAAAGGAACTCTTGCATGAAGCAGGATGGGAGGATGTATAGTTGAGGTAACTGTGGAGGTCATTGGGCTTCTAATGGATATTGGTGGACTGCCTATCCTCAGACTGAAGAATTCCAAAGTTTTCCAAGCTTTTTTGGTTTTCTAGAACATGAATCACAAGAAGTTAAAATGCAGGTACATCAAATAATTAAGAAAACTAATGGAATGCTATCCTTTATTATTTGAAGAACTGGAAAGGTAAAGATGCTAAATGTCAGTTATATAGCTTTGGTAAGACCTTATCTTAACACATGTGCAGTTTTGGTCTTCTTATTTAAGAAAGGATGTAAATACACTGGAAATTGATACGTGAATGAGCAACTTGTCTTGTAAGGTTGCATAAACTAGACTCATTTTCTCTGGAGTTTAGAACAGTGAGGGGTAACCTGTTTAAAAAATATAAATACTGTCTTGACAAGGTAGATTTGGAAATGATGTTTCCTCTTGTGGGTGAGTCCAGAATGACAGACACTATTTTAACAATAGGCTCGCAACTTTAGAACAAAGATGAGATTTTTCTCTGAGTGTTGTGCAACTTTGGAACTCTCTGCCTCACACATCAGTGGAGGTGGTGTTATTGTATATTTTTAAGGCGACGGCAGCTGGATTTTTCTTAGGCAATAGCATCAAATGTTCTCGAGAATACATAGGAATGTGGGATTTGAAATGCAGACAGATTAGCCATGGTCTTATTAAATGGTGGAGCAGGCTCAAGAGGCCAAACATCTGTCTTGTAACATAGCTGTTTTTCTTATTTGCTCTGCAGTCAATGGAAATCAACAATTGTCATAAGGGTAGCCAGATAATTAAAGCTCATTTTGCACACAACCATAAATATTAAAACCCATGGACATAATTTTGTCCAATTGATATGGGTTCAGCCCATGGCTTAGGGATTGGTGAGAAACCCACAACATTTTGAAGGATGAGATTCAATGAGATTAAGTGCTATCAATAATGAATCAAATCAACAAGTCACCACGAGTGAGCAAATTTCTCCAAGGGTCTATTCCCACCTCCAACTGAATTGCAGGAAGTTTTCTCACCATTGATGTTTGGCCTCTCCTGTTATTAAAAAGGTCCAACTGTAATGTTTCCCAGCTCCAGATCATTCTGTCCTCAACTATTTCTCATTCTTCCTTACTCTTTCTGGCAGAATCTCTTTCTTTTTGCCTGTTCTATCTTCTTTGTGTTCCAATCCCTTAGTGTATTTCACCAATATTGTTTTACTAATTTATCAATGTTACTTTTTCGAAAGGCCAGAGCACTTTAGTATACATCTCAGAAAAGGACTTGCTCAGAAGTGCTTTAATGATCCTCAGAAACAGTAAATTAGTTTGAAGCGTACTGACTTATTATGTGGACATATGCAGCAACAATTTGTTAGAAGGATGATCTAACAAACTGCAATGACCCTAACATAAAAGCAAAATACATCAGATGCTGGAAATCAGTAATAAAAACACAAAGTATCAGAAATACTCTATAAGACTGACATCAGTAATAACCCTACTCCCTAATTTACAGTCTTCCTAAGCTTTTAAAACCAAGTTTTTTTCTCTAACTTTTTCCACACTCTTACATGAGTTTACTGGTCCTTCTGGGTTGGACGTTCTGAAGGGTACTTGTTCATTGTTACCCATGTTATTATCCGCAAGATTTGTGGATTCAAAGTAATTTAGTAGGTTTCCTCATGTGATGACATATGCCAGCAATTTAATTTTATAGATTACAATATCACAAACAAAATAAACTGAGGAAAGTCTGCAGCTTAACATTAAGGCATCAGTTATTTTCCTCAAAAACATATCCTTCGATCAGCAGTTAGCGATGAATTTATCAATTTACAGGCTGCGGCCACATTAAAACTTCAAAAAGAATCTGCCCACTCATCAATGATACATGGAATTTCTTCACTGTACAATGTGTACAAACATTGATCACAAAAGAAAACTGGATGAATGGAGTTAACTGTGTCCCTGGTATAAAATCAAAGGAGTTCTTTTTTAGCTGCAACTATGTAAAACCATTTATAAAATCACTTTTATCCTATTGGTCATTATTTAGCACATCGCAAGGTTCTGTGTTGATCACAAATACAACTCACTATAAAGGTGAAATAGTCAACATAACTCCTTGGGAAAAAAAGGAAATGTGCTGTAACAATAATGGCATTAAGTTAAAACACTTAATGATCAAACCTTTAAACGATGACCTGCTGGTGCTTCACATAAATGAGACATCCAACCCACATCCGGATCCATTAAAATGGGAGTGTTTGACAGCTAGATGATACTACATGATGAGGATATTTCTCTCACTGCCATTATTTAGACAGCTAATAGATGTCAAAGTGATTCATAAGCCTTTTCATACTGACTCCATAATGGGATAGCTGTTGGATATCACTGTGAGCTTACCCCATTGCATAGGTACCCTTGCCTAACATTGAGGAATAAAGAAATGGGAGTCGCCTTACATGTGGGAGCCTGGGAACTCTTGTGGCACATTGGTAGTGTCCTTACCTCTGGGTGAAGAGGCCTGGGTTCAACTGCTTCAGAAGTGTGTCATAACATATCTGAACAGATTGTTTAAAATATCTACATTTATCTACAGGTAGCCCTGTCCTATCTTTCAACAGAAAATGTCATTCATGCGATGCAGACATCACTGGCAAGGCCAATAATTATCCTTGAGAAGGTGGTGGTGAGGTGCCTTTTTGAATTGCTACCAGCCACAATGTCATCCTGGAGGAAGTTCCAAGATGTTGACCCAACTACAGTGAAGGAATAACAATTTGTTTCCATGTCCAGACAGTGAGTGGATTGGAGGGGAATTTGCAGGCTCTTTGCAGTATCCAGGGGGGTGAAATGGATCATTCACCCAGTACTTCTGGCTGAAAATTATTGCAAATGCTTCAGCTTTATCTTTTGCATTGATGTGCTGGATTCCCCATTATAGGGGATGGGATTTTTGTGGAGCCTTTTTTTCCCAATGAGTTGTTTAGTTGTCCGCCAACATTCACAATCAGATATGGCAGAACTGCAGAGCTTAGATCCAATCCATTGACTGTGCGATTGCTTATCTCTGGTTATGCAATTTGTTTCATAAGTAGTCCTGTTTTGTAGCTTCACTAGGTTGACACCCCATTTTTAAATATGTCTGGGTACTGCTCTTGACATGTCCTCCTGCAGTCTTCATTGAACCAAGATTGGTTCCCTGGCTTGGTAGGAATGGGAGTGAGAGATATGCTCAACTATGAGGTTGCAGACGGTGTTGGAGTACAGTCCTGCTGCTGCTGATGGTCCACAGCACCGCATGGATGTTCAGTACTGAGTTGCTAAATCTGGTCTAGGTCTATCCAATTTAGCACTAAACTACATTATAACATTGATGCATTTCTAGCTGTTGTTTTATCCCATAAATATGAGGCTTTACCTTGCCTGGCTGATACCCTGTAACTGAAATGTTGAAAAAAATTAATCTTTTCTTTTTGACTAGTCAAAATCCTGGAATTCCTGCCCTAACAGCATTGAGGGTCTACAGCACATGGATTGCAGCAGTTTGGAAATAACTTCACAGAGGCCAGTAACCTGTCACCAAGTCACTTTATTTACACACAGAAAGTCCTTGGTACTAATCCAGCTTCCTCACAGCCAGCTCTCAGAGTGAACAGAACCTCTTATCTGCCAGGGCTCCCTGATCGGACCAGATTAATAGCCTCAATCAGGGGACTCATATTCTCTGAGGTCCACCTGGCTAACCTCGTTACAATCACAGTATCCCTCCTCCTCTGAAGCTGAAGAAATAGGCTGGTTCTTTTTTTGTAGGGCCTCCTGGGGCATTTCAGCACCGGATCAGAATCTGCTAACTATGCTTCTGATATGGGTAATGTGTAAAATACAGTAGCTCACTTCTTGCATCTGGAACATCTCAGGGAATATTCATTCCCCTCTACAGGTGGCAAAGATGGTGGTAAGAGCCACCATGTCCATCTCAGTTTCTGTGGTTTCTTTAGCATTTGGTGGAGGGAGAGAACCCATGGATTTCAAAATAGACAGAAAGGCAGTTGAAGCTCCAGGCACGTTTTGCTCCTGCACTGTTAACGAATTTGCAACTTTCACATGGTCCATGTGCTTGTTCAGGGCCGTTGCACTTACCCAAACTTTATATGGCACTAGACCTGACCTTGTATCAACCATGCCTCTTACCCATGCAGGGCCATTCCTTGGGCTTCTACAACAAACTTCATGCACTGAATTAAATTGTCTCTCCGGCTTGCGAAGTCTTGTGTCCGGCATTGACACTATCCCTATAGTTGCATGAGACGTGGTCCGATAATCAAACAGGAACCAGGACAGTTTGGTATTTAGTGAGGCTGTAGGCTGTTTCTTTAATCCTGCCCTCAAAGTGTGGACTGCTGTTTCTGCTGGACCATTGAATTATAGGACCACCTCTCATGCAACTACAGAGATAGCTTTAGCAGAGTTGCTAATGAGAAGAAGACTCTGCACAAGGTTAAATCTGATCTTCACGCCTTGTGGGGGAGGGTGAAGTTGCATCATGATTGCTAGTGCTGGACTCAAGACTCTGCTATGCGAGAGAGACAGTTTACTTCAGGGGAAGAAGTTTGGCGTAGGAACCAAGGGAATAGACCTGCATGTGTAAGAGGCATAAATGAGTCAGGCCCAGTGACGTATAAAGTCCAAGTAGATGTGATGGTCCTGAACAAGCACATGGACCATATGAAAGTTGTAAACTCACAGCAGTGCGGGAGCAAAATGTACCCACATCTTCAACAGTGTTTCCAACCGTTCCTGAGTCCATGGTTTCTCCCTCTTCATTAAGCATTGAAGGATCCTAAACTGAAAACCGTCTGGGCTTGGGGATTTGTTACACTTATCTGTGAAGTAACTCTTCAGAGCCTAACATTTCATCACCAACCATCCTTTGTATACAAATACTGTAGCCTTTGACAATTGCATTGCCTCTCACTAATTTGCAGACCCAGGCATAGTGACACTTACCTCTGCAATATCCACCTTACGTTCCCAGGTTTTCACTTTCTTCTCGAGGTCAAAGCGATTCCATGTCTCACGCACATATTCAAGGACATCTGGAACTCTGTAATTAGAAATGTCATCACGAAACTTTCTGTTTAGCTCCTCTACTTTGGCTTTATCCTGTAGATGAAAAACAAAGAATCAAATTATATAATAAAAACTCAGCTGAACTTTAACTCTTGCAAACAGTTTTTGCAGTTATTAAAAACACCCTGGTGAGACACCACTTGGAGTTCTGTGAGTAAATCTTGGTACAACACCTTCGGAAGGATATATTGGCCTTGGAAGGAGTAGAATGCAGGCTTAAAAAGTGATACCTGGAGTTCAGGTATTAAGTTCTGAAGAGAGATAATACAAACTAGGCCTATTCTCTCTAAAATTTAAAAGGGTGATCTGATTGAAGTTTTCAAGATGTACAGGAAAAGACAGTGTAGATAAAGATAAACTATTTTCATTGGTTGTGGATTCTAGGACCAGGGGCATAAGTCTGAGAATTAGGGTCAGACCATTCAGGAGAGATGTTAGGAAGCACTTCTACACACAAAGGTTTGTGGATATTTGGAACTCGTTTCCATAAATGACAGTGGATGTTGAATCAGTTGTTAATTTTATATCTGAGATAGATAATGTTTTGTTAAAGGTATTAAGGGATGTGAACCACAGGAAGGTATGTAGAGTTAAGTCACAGATCAACGATGGTGGAACAGGCCTGAGAGGCTGAATGGCCTACTCCTGTTCCTAAGTTCCTATTTTGCTGTCATTTTTCAGTTAAGAGTGAGTTCTTAGACAAAAGAATTTTATCAATAGAATGATCTCAATGAGGAAGCCCTAGAGAAAAAAAAACATGCATGTGACAGAGTGGGAGAGTGATCAGTTTGAGTTCTGAACATGCAAGGTTGATCTGGTGGGCACTGGCTTATTTGGAAAAATACAGAATAATGAGCTTTCACAATGATTCTTTAAAAATCGGGGCAGTGTTTTAAGGGTTTGAGTAACATGGATTATGGCGAGATTTGTGGCCATTTCAAAAGAGAGTTAAGAGGTCATCTATGTACCTCTGATTGCTATCCAACAAGTAATGACACAAATGCCTAGGTGCAGATAATGCATGAGGAAACAATCAAGTCAGGTAATGATGTCCCAAAGGTGGAATCATCTGTTTTCACTCTCCTAGGCAAAAGTGAGGACTGCAGATGCTGGGAGATTAGAGTCGAGAGTGTGGTGCTGGAAAAACACAGCAGGTCAGGCAGCATCCGGGAAGCAGGAAAATCAGCGTTTTGGGCAAAAGGGCTGTCCTGTCCTGTCCTGTCTAGTCTTAAATCTAACAGTATGGCCATTTACACAAGGTATCAAGACACTGGTCACCCAAGGGGATGTACACTAGTAAAGAGCAAATGGCTGCAGGAGGAAAGAGAGGATATTGAAAAAAACTGGTAGTAAAAAGAACTTTTGAAATCAACTAAACTATGGAGTTCTACAAATATATGTTAGTCTGCAAGCTATGTTACTCTTCCTAGTCACTCAACAACAACAGTTTGGTTTGGAGACAGAAATATTTGGTCGATCCCCATTCTAGACTCAAACACATAATCTTGGTTGACACTTCAGTGGAGTATTGAGTGAATAACACATTGTATTTAGAGGAGTGCACTTCTCACAATGTTAAGCTGAAGCCCTGTCTGCTGTCTTGGGCAAATGTGGTGGATGCATTTATACTGTTAGCTGATTTCAGGCAACACAATTCAGAAGATTTGCAGTCAGGGATCAATTGGGATGGTGAAGTTCTGGAACACATTAAGATTAATAAGAAGGAATACAGTCAGTTCTTCTGTAACGCAACGGTTGCATTCTTGTATAACTCCGCGTTATAGAAAAATCGTGCTTTAAAGACAGTGCTTAAAGTGCTGGTGCTGTATTTGCATTACAGCCAACACACCTTTTAAAAATATATTTTTATTGAAAAATAGATTTTTTTGAATATTATAACAAATACAAAACAATACAATTCAACACAATACAAAGAAAGAACACTAAAGAAGAGTTTAAAAAAACCCAACCTGCCCTCATGTACAAATGTATAAATATGTATAGAAAAATATATATAAGAAAACCCAACTAACTATTTAACCAAATAAATGATAACCAACAACAAACTAACAAATAGTAATAACTCAACTCAATCATACAAGACAGTCATACGTTTGCAGTTCCTCCTCCCTGGATATTGGACCTGTAAGGCACTATCGTTATGATTATGTAAAAGCCCTTGTTAGTGTGGCAGATAACTCTGTGTCCAGGTATTCCAAAAAGGGCTGCCATGTCTTATAAAAATTCTCAGTTTTGTGGTGTACCATTCTTGTGAGAAAATCCAAGGGGATATCTCCATAACAATCTTCAGTCAACCTGGGGGGGGGGGGGAGGTTTCGGATACCCAACCTAGCAAGGTATTCTTTCTTGCAGAATGTGAGGATTTTTAAAAGTTTGTTCTTATGCGCATCTGCAGGGAGCACACTGGGCAGGCCAGGAAGAGAGATCGGGTGCTTCTCCACCCTTACACACAAAATCCTCTCTATTGCACCCACCACAATGCTCCAGTATGTTTGAAGCCTATCACAGGACCAGAGACAATGGGTAAGAGTGCCTGTACTGACCTTGCACTTGGGACATCTTGAAGTTACTCCTGGTTTAAATTTTGACAAATGGTCTGGAGTCAAGTGGATCCTGTGGAGAACCTTCAACTGTAAAGCAAATTGATATCTTTCTTGCATTTTCCCAAGTATCTTCCCATGCCTCTGAGGAGACCTCAACAGCCTGGGTCTCTCTCCCACACCCTGCAGAATCGATCAAACTCATCTGAGAGGGCACCCCCCAACTGATGATGTAAAGTGCTGACAGAAAGTGTACTCTTAGTACTGAGCAACCCCCTCTCTATGTCAGATTTGTAGAGATCAGTCAAAGTGTAGTCTTTTTTTGAATAAAATCCCTAACTTGAAAAAAAACGAAAGAGGTCCCTGTTAGATAGTTTGTGTTTTCATGCTAACTGATCAAAGGACATCATTGTGTCTCCCTCAAATAAATTGCCCATGCAAGACACACCCCTAGCTGCCCAATATTTGAATCCTGAATCTATCATTCCCGGTTGAAAATCCGGCATACCCACTAAAGGTGTAAGAAAAGATGTTTGGCCAATATTGCCTTCCTTCTGCCGAATTGCCCTTCACGTTTTAACCGTATTGATAACTATTGGGTTTTGGCAATATTCCCTACCTGTCCTCATTTTGTCCAAAAACAGCAAGCTAGTATGGTGGCACCTTGCCTGGGAGTTTTCAGTATCTAACCATATTGAAAGAGGGTCCCCATAAGCCCAACCATTCACACAGGATAAAAGCAAGCTTAGCTGGTAGCTTTTAATGTCTGGGAGATCCACTCCCCACAATCTGTGAGGCAATTGCAGTTCAGCTAATTTAATGAAGGGCCACTTACAATGCCAAATGAAAGAGGTAAACCAGCCATGCAGCCTCCTGAATGTTTGCTTATCAAAAATCAGGGGGAGCATCGGTATAGGGTATAACAAATGGGGGAGGATATTCATCTTAATAAGCGCTATCCAACCCAACCACGAGACCGGAAGCGCCTCCCATATTTGAAGGTCTTGTTTGACTTTGTCAAATAAATGAACAAAATTAGCTTTGAACAGCCAATCCAGAACTGGAGTAATGAATATGCCCAAATACACAAAACCCCTCTGTGACCACTTAAATGGGAATCGATATTCGCCCTCAAGACCTAACACCTTCGTAAGACCACCCATAGGCAAAGCCTCTGATTTTGCAAGACTAATCTTATATCCCGAAAAAGCGCCAAACGCACTGATGCGTTATATCAGGCAAAGCACCAGAACTGCTGGATTTGACAAAAAAAAGGACACTGTCCACATACAATGAAATCTTATGTAATTTTGACCCCACTTCTCGAGCTGATATATTGGGATCCCCACGAGTGGCCTCTGCCAATGGTTCAATCACCAATTCAAAAATCAGTGGCAAAAGGGGACAGCCCTGCTGGCTGCCCCTAAAAATGTTTAAATTGCTTTATCGCACCCCATTGGTGATGACTGCAGCAAGAGGATCACTGTAGAGAACCTTTACCCATTTATAAAGACTTCGCCCAAGCCAAACCGCTTCAGTGTGTAGAAAAGGTATGGCCACTCAACTCTGTCAAATGCCTTCTCTGCATCTGGAGAAATCACCAATCCTTGTAATGACATGCTTGAATTACATTAAGCAGCCTCCTAACATTATTTGAGGATCTGCAGTCCTTTATGGAACCCACTCTGGTCCTGTTTAACAATAGAAGGTAACACAGCCTTAACACAACAGTCTTAGAGACGGGCTGGAGGGCAATAAACATTTAAAATACCATATTCTTCCCTGTTTATAACTTCCTGTGTGTGTCTTTAACACACTCTAGTAACTTAAATGGGAGATTCCTCCTAACCAATATAGCCACTCCCCTATTTCTGATATTAAAAGAAGAAAAGTAAACCCGATTAAAGCCAATCTGCTATAGTTTCAAATGCTCCCAATCATCCAAGTGTGTCTCCTGTAACAAAGCAATATCCACCTCCTCCTTTCTAAGACTCAAAAATACCTTCTTCCTCTTAATTGGTGAGTGACTCCCCTTGTTATTCCAGGTACAATACTTAATCAGGTCATTAGCCATAACCTTCTGCAGTAACATTTAAATTCCAGAGAGGAGGAACTCGAATCACAAATTGCCATGTCTTAGTGTCACAAGATCCACCAAACATAAAAACTACATAAACTAAAACCACTACAGTTAACAAAACTATAAAGCTATTAAAGATTATATATAACAAAAACCAAAAAGCAAACCAACATATAAAGAATCAACAGTGCTGAATAGGGGAATTCATCCCCTGCCTAAAAGGGGCAACTACCCATCCCAAAACCCAATTTCCCATCCCGCTGCCAAGATTGCAGCCTGGGTATTTAAATACCTGGACTGGGTATAAACTGCCCGTAAGTAGGCATCAAGCCATCTCAACCATTTTCCCTCCTCCCAGCTAGAGCCGCACCACAAAAACAAGCAGAAAAGAAAGAAAATACACCAGCAATTTGAAATAAGGGGTAAAAACCCCACCCATCCTTTGATATAACAACTTTGAAATTGAGAGTACATACTTCAACTGCTGCCAAACATTGTTTTAACCAGATTATTACTAATTTAAAAAAAATACAAAAAGAAAGCCCCAACCGGGCTTCCTCTGTTTTTTAAAAGAGAAAACATCCCGAAGCAACACTACTATTTGCACATACTAAATTGTTCAGATTAGCTTAATTTGTCACAAAGTCTCTTGCCTTCTCTGACGTGTCAAAGAGATGTACAGATGATCGGAACACTGCAGGATACCTCAAAGAATACTGGATCCCAAGCTCTTTCAGTCTTCTCTTGACACTGTCATAGGATTTTCTTTTCTGGATCACCACCACTGAAAAGTCCTAGAAGAACATGATCTTAGAGCCCTTGTACATTAGGGCCTTCGGATCCTTCCCCTGGATTCGGGAAACTTCCATGATTCTCTCCTTCTCTCTATAATGATGAAACCGCATCAAGAGAGGACATGGATGTTGACCCAGACCTGACCGCTGCGCCATGAATGGTAAGCCCTCTCGATCTTGAAGCCTCTCATTCCAGCCTCCAAGTTAAGGAGTTTTGGTAACCAGTCCTCAATAAATTCTGGAGGCTGCTCACGTTCCTTACCCTCCGGCAGACCAACAATCCAAACATCTTTTCTCCTGACTGTGTTCTCAAGATCATCCAGTTGGTCATGCAAATTACGGATCTGCGACTCCAGAGCTTGGATCCTATCCTTGGAGAAACTGGTATCAGCTTCCACCACTGTGACTCTGTGTTCAACCTCATCCACCCTTTTTTCCAGGTCTCCCAGCTACTGCTCATGTAGCATGATAGAGATCAGAGCCAGCTTCTCCTCTATCTGCTTACCCAACATCTCTCGAGAATTTGCGAGCTCCTTCACCAGGGCCTGGTAAGTAATAGAGTCTGAGGGTCCTGTGGGCTGGTGCGCAGGCCTGGCCTCGGATGCTGCTCCTCCCTTCTTCGGCATCTCTGTATGGCAAAAACGCAGGTAAGTTGATTTTTCACAATTGCCAGGGAACTCCACGACCTTTCCAGAGTACCAGGAAATCGCAATGGTCTGTGGGCGGGTTAGAAGTTCGTCCTGCCTGTGCTGTGGTGCGGAGCTCTGCAACAAGATCCTCCTAGATCGCCGCCATCTTGAATCCCCCAACGCACATTTTAAAAGTTCTCGCTTAGAAACAGTCCCCAATTCGTCAATCATGTTACAGTGAATTTGCGGTGATGAAACACATGTTATAACAGAACGACCTGTATGAGATGTTTTAGTGGGGAAACAAGTTCATAAATCCCCTGGGCCTGATGATATGGATCCTAAGCAGCTATGGGAGGCAAGGAGCTCGATATTGTAGAATTCTGGTCCTCGAAGCTTGACTACTGATATTGACCAGGAGAAAGTGAGCACTGCAGGTGCTAGAGATCAGAGTCGAGAGTGGGCTGCTGGAAGGTCAGGCAGCATCCAAGGAGCAGGAGGATCGACATTTCAGGCAAGAGCCCTTCGTCAGCCCTTCCTGATGAAGGGCACTTGCCTGAAACATCGATTCTCCTGCTCCTTGGATGCTGCCTGACCTGCTGTGCTTTTCCAGCACCCCACTCTTGACTACTGATATTGACCTCCATGGCTGTCTGTGCCCAATGCCTTTTGAGAGGATGTCAAGAAAGATTCCTCATTCCCCTCTAGGTATGGATTTTTTCATCTACATCTTACTTACCTCACCATACCTCTAGTGAAGAAGTCAAAATCATAGGAAACTTCATCCCAGCAAGTTGTGCTTTTCTTTGGGGGTGGAATGGATTAAGGAGAGGAGGTGAATTATTGATTGCATTTTCAATTGTTGCATTTACACAGACAGTTTTATGTTTGTTTCTGTTGGCAAGTTCACCTTTAATTCTGCAGAAAAAAATAATTGTTGAACTCCACGACCATCAAGAATCCATGAATCTTGGGACACCAATCAAGGTTTCTTTCTAATTAAACCACAGCAATGTTTAAAATTAAAATCATGGTCGGTAATTTCTAGCAAAAAGATCCTTTACCACTTACTTCTTCCACTTCTGTAGTCTCAAGTTCAATCTTCTTTAGCAGATCCTGTCTGGATTTTATTTCACTGATAAGTTGCTTTGTCTCTGATGACATTCTATTCAACTGCCTCTGGAAAAGGGAAGTGACCACAGGATTTGAGAGCAGAATAGACATTTTAGCAATATAGTTTGTTTTAATTGGGCTGTATGCCTTCTATTTCCCCAAAAAAAGACTTTCAAGCTTTATTGTTGCACTCAACTATCACCCATTCATATCTGAATTCCTGTTTTCAGCCGTAATATCTCTTCACTCAATCTGTTCAGTCTTGAATATCACTCATCATGTTTCATGGTCTTCCAATCCCTTCTCAAGCTACCAAACTACCCGGTAGCTAGACATTTTCTAATCAACCTGTTTGGTGTTCTTCTGCACCTCTGGAGCAATCAGGATTCAAAACCAGGCCTCCTGGCCTAGAGGGAAAGAGCACCTAATTATGATTCTATTTGTTATAATCACAATCAGTATATTCACTGCTCTCAATCATCCATTCCCATTAGATTCTAAACACCTCCCTAATTTGAATCCTCAAATGTCAGGATCAAGCATTTTGAAGTGAAGTATAATACTATTAAATACAAAGGGGATCTCATTCTTCACTTGTTCAAAAATGACCAAGGCCTAACATCTCAGGAAATTGCCACTTACTGTACAGTTATAGCCATGATGTGGAGGTGCCGGTTTTGGACTCGGGTGGCCAAAGTTAAAATCACATAACACCTGGTTATAGTCCAACAGGTTTATTTGGAAACACTAGCTTTCGGAGCTACATGATGAAGGAGCAGCGCTCTGAAAGCTAGTATTTCCAAATAAACCTGTTGGACTATAACCTGGCATTGTGTGATTTTTAACTTTTTACCATTATAGCCATTATAGAGTAAAACTGACACTTTACATAGTTTAGCACTGTGGGTCTGTAATAGACATTGAACCGCTGGAAAATTAGGCTGGAGAAGTAGTAATGGGGACAAAGAAATGACAAAGGAACTGAATAGGTACTTTGCATTGTTATGGACCAAACTGAACCCCCCCTCAAAAATTTCAAGAATGTAACCTAGACCCGAAATTTTTTCTTATTTTAAGGACAGATGTGAAGTGGGTGTTCCAGGTGTGATGCTACTGGTCAAACCACTCGGCTTTAAGCAAAACAGAATTTATTTAAATACTACAGTTGACACACAAACAAAAGAATGCAGAATCTATAATAACTTAACTATCGGAAAACCCAACTGAGCTGATACAGTAACTATAACTAATTAACTGTTCCAATATAGTAACATCCCATAAACACACCCCTTGGCAAAAAGGTAAATTCAAACATGGATTCTTACAGGTAGGAGGGAACAACATCCAGACAGGTTTCAGAGAAAGTCAGAGGAATCCGTTACCGAAGTTTGCAACTATTCTGGACTCACACATATTGTGACTGATACAGCTAGAAAAAACCTGAACTTGGAGAATTGGCCACTCTCCTTCCATCATTAAACTGTTAAACTCCCTAGACTGTTTGGCACCGCTGCCTTTATAACTTCAAAAAGACCAAGGACAAAATAACCTTTTTATGGTGACAGCACTGTCACAGCAACAGTCTTCCTTGTGGGAGACACCAGTAGCATACCAGAACTTAAAGAGAGTTAGAGGGCAGAGGGCAGTATAATGGCCATCACTAAGGAGAAGGTGCGGGGGACGCTGAAAGGTCTGAAGGTGGATAAATCAACCCAGACAGGATAGACTAAATGCTGTGTTCTGAAGGAAATAGCTGAGGAGATTGTGGAGGCATTGATGGTGATCTTTCTAGAATCACTGGAGCAAGGGTCACAGAGAACTGGAAAATGTTTAAGAAACGAAGAGGGCAGTAAAAGGGAAACTATGGACCAGTTAGCCTGACCTTGGTCATTGGCAAGATTTTAGAATAGCTTAATCAGGATGAGACTACGAAGTATTTGGAAGTGCATGATAAAATAGGGTTGAGTCAGCACGGCTTTGTCAAGGGGAGGTCATGCCTGACAAATCTGTTCAAATTCTCTGAGAAGGAATCAAGAAATTTAGATAAAGGAGAGCCACTGCACATGATTGGAATTTTCAGAAGGCTTTTGACAAGGTACTGCACAAATGACTGCTAAGTAACACCCTATGGTGTTAGGAGCAAGGTACTAGCAAAAACAGAGGATTGACTGACTGGCAGAAGTCAGAAAGTGAGACAAAGGGGTCTTCTTCAGAATGGCAGCCAGTGACTAATGGAGTCCTGTAGAGGTCACTGTTGGGACCACAACTAATTGCGTTATATATTAAAGATTTGGACGAAGAGCTGAGGGAATTGTTGCTAAGTTTGCAGATGACTCACAGATAGTTGGAGAGGCAAGTATTGTTGAGATAGGGAGGCTTCAGAAGGACTGGGGAGAGTGAGAGAGGAGAGAGTGAGCAGAGAAGTGGCAGATGAAATATATTGTGGGGAAGAGTGAAATTATATACTTTGGCAGAAAGAATACACGTATTGACTATTTTCTGAATGGGTAAAGCCTTCAGAAATCTGAAGCAAAATGGGACTTAGTTCAGGATTCTCTTAAGGTTAACATGCAGGTTCAGTTGCAGTTAGGAAGGCAAGTGTAGTGTTAGCATTCAATTTGACGGGGCTAGATTACAACAGCAGAGTTTGCAGTGCTGAGGAAAAATAACACTCCGGTCAGACTATATTTTGAAATACTGTGAGCAGTTTTGGGCCTCCTATCTAAAAAAGGATATGCTGGAGAGAATCCAGAGGAATTTACAAGAATGAACTCAGAAATGAAGGACTTGTCATGTGAAGAGTGGTTGAGGACTCTGGGTCTGCATTGAATTCAGAGTGATGGAATTTAGAAGAATGGTGGGGGGGTGGTAGAAGCGGAAATCACAGTGAAACTTTAACAATACTGAGAGGCGTAGATACAGTGGATGTGGAGAAGATGTTTCCACTACTACGAGAGACTAGGACCTGAGGCCACAGCCTCAGATGACCCTTTAGAACTGAGATGAGAAATTTCTTAAGCTAGCTGGTGGCAGATCTGTGGAATTCATTGCCGCAGAAAGCTGTGGAAACCAATCACTAAGAATATCTAAGACAAAAATAGAAGGTTCTTAATTACTTAGGGGAATAAAAGTTACAGTGAGAAGGCAGGAGAATGGATTTGAGAAACATATCAACTCTGATCAAGTAGCAGAGCAGACTCAGTCGGCCAAATAACCTAATTCTGTTCCTATGTTTTGTGGCCTTGCTGTCTAAAAGTAGGAACTGAGTGGAAATTGAGTCCAGCACACCTTTTCACTTTGGATTCAAGGTAGGAAAGAAGGGGCTTTAACCACCAAGTTCATATCTCAAAAGTGAAACCTGAACTCATGCACTATCTGATCCTTTGCCTCTCCAGCTTAACCCAGTGAACTGACATCAACTTATCTCAGTAAAACAACATGTCCACACCGACCCGCCGAAGCGGAACCCACCCTTACCCCTACATTTACCCCTTACCTAACACTACGGGCAATTTAGCATGGCCAATTCACCTGACTTGCACATCTTTGGACTGTGGGAGGAAACCGGAGCACCCGGAGGAAACCCACGCAGACATGGGGAGAATGTTTGAAAATATGCTGAACTATGTTAACCAAAACTTACTTTATAGGAGTTGAGAACCAGCTGTGTTTTCCCTGTCATGACTTTGAGCTGCAAGAGGTCCTGATTATATTGTTCAATTTGCTTCAAGTACTGGCTGTTTTCAATCTTAAGCTGATGAAAATCAACCTCCCGGAGCAACTCACCAGCTTCCTCTTTCTAGGGAAAGAAACAAATACTCAAAGAATATTATGATTTTTTTTTCTGATTGGTATTGTTGTTTTCACCCCTTCTTCCACACCACAACAGACACAAGGGTTGGCAGAACAGTGTTGTGAAAGTAGTTGAGAGACTAATGGCACTGACTGACATTAATGCACAAATGAAACAGGACCTTCTAGCAAGCAGGTACTTGTGAAAATCTGGAAATTACTGTGTGACATAATACATCCATATGCAGTGTGAAAGTGACATATCATCATCAGGCTTCCCATTTAAATGTATTGAATAGCAGGGAGATCCTGGTCTGATGTTGCAGATATGGAGTAAACACACGAAGGGGATTATCCATTTCTATCTAAGTAATCTTTTAATGGCATGGTTAATCTTAACTACTGCAATATAACTTCTCTGATATTATAATTTTTTTTGTAAATTTGAAATATAATTTCTTCAAGTTTTAATTACTGCAGGAGATTTAAAATAACTTTTTTCTTTCTGTCTCTTCTATCTCTCACTTTCCTGCTTCCTTTTCTGCTGTTTATTTTGTTTTCTGTACTTGAGTTGACTTGAGTTGACTTGAGTTGACTTGAGTTCACTGTTCTAACTTACACTTCCTGATTCAGACTCACTGCTGCTAACTAACAATTCTTAAATCTAATTACTTAAATAGTTAGCAGTTTGCAAACATCCTAGATCCTGTGGAATATGCTGTAATGGTTGGACTTTCCACTAATGAGAACTGAAAAGCTTATAGAACGAGGCATGTACGAGTTTAATGAATGGCCCATTACATTTTGGACAATAAGAGTGAATTGTTTCATCCAAAGACTTGCATGTCTGATGATGCATTACTGCCTCAGTTCAACACCAAAGTATAAACATTGAATATGTCAACAAGACCTGAGACAGGAGTAGGACATAATTCTCTTAATTCAAAGGCAAGCTACATTAAAGGGATGAATAAGTCCTTGTTCTCTACGTGAAGATGAAAACAAGTAGTGAAAACTAGTAATTTGAAATGTATCGAACAACTCTCTGCTTCATATCTATGAACTGTATCAACAAGGCTGTTGAGTCTCTCTATCATTCTCTTCCTCTGTACTTTATTGCCACTTTTCATGCGGCATATGGTACTCCGCTGATTTTTGCCATTTATGTAAAGGTTTTGAATGAGAATTTAGGAGGCATGGCTAGTAAATTTACACAAGCACTCATGCATGCACAAAAGGCCTGATTGAACCTGCTGACCAACAGCATAAGACCCAACCATTCTCACAAAAATTATGAGTTGCAGCAAAACACTTGTCAGATACCCACAACTCACTGGCTTTTCAAAAGGCACTGACTTCAGGTGGAAGTCCAAACTTACCATTATTAAATCAAGGCTCTCTAACTGATCTGGTTGTTCAAGTAAACACTAAAGAACTCATAGTTGAAAAGTGTGGTCCTAGAAAAGCACAGTTGGTCAGGCAGCATCCGAGGACCAGAAGAGTTGATGTTTCGCACATAAGCTCTTCATCAGGCTTATGCTCGAAATGTTGACTCTCCTGTTCCTCCGATGCTGCCTGACTGGCTGTGCTTTTCCAGCACCACACTTTTCGACTCGGATCTCCAGCGTCTGCAGTCCTCACTTTCTCCAACTACTCATAACAGTATTCAAAGAGCCGAGAGTTCTGATGTCCTAACCAACATTCTTCTCTCAACAAGCACTATCAAAAACAGAGGAATTGATCACATGCAAATATTGGGAAGCCTGAAGCCATTGTCTTTGGACTCCACCACAAACGTCATTCACTAGTCACTAACTCTATGCCTCTCTCTCGCTACTGTGTGATGCTAAACCAGAATGTTTGCAATGTTTCCATACAATTTTACCCTGAACTGGAATTCCAACCTCATATCTGCTCCATTACAGTTGTTTACATGCTCCTCTTGTATTATTCCCAGGATTCACCTCTGCCTTAGCCTATCTCTTGCTGCAATATTTTTGTTAACTCAAGTCTTGCATATTTCAGTTTCTTTGCTGTGGTCTGACACATTGGTCGTCAGCCTGAGGATAGAATCTAAAATACATATCTTAGTGCCAATATCTTCCATGATCTTATCCCTCATTTTGTTCGTCAATTCCTTCAGCCTGCAACTCGCAGATTTCTGTGTTTTTCCAATTCTGGCCTCTTGAGCATTCCCAACTTCATTGTCTCACCATTGGTAACTGAAACCTCAGCTATCTAGGTCCAAGCCTTGGAATTCCCTTCTTGAAACTATCTGCCCCTCAACTTCCCTCTCCTCCTTTGAGATGATCTATAAAACCAACTTTTTTGACCAAGTGTTTGGTTGTCTGTTCTAACAGCTCTAGATGTGGCTCAGCGCAACATTTTACCTGGTAATGGTCCTGTGCCATGCCTCAGAATACTTTACTGAATTAAAGATGCTATATAAAAGTTGGTGTTATACTGCAGTTACTTTCTACAACTTATTTTGTTATATTTTCTATGTTCATATGGTTATTGATGCTCATAGAATATTGCTCTGCACAAAGTTGCACCATATTTGCTTACACAACAAGAGTCACTTCACTTTCAAATAACTCAGTGTATATGTAGTGCTTTGAAAGATATGGTGCGGTGTCAAATATACAATCTTTCTTCATTGAAGAAAAGACTTGCATTTATCTAGTGCCTTTCAAGACCAATGAATCTCCAAAAATGCTCTCTTTCAAATAAAGAATTTCAATGATTTTTGTTGTAAACTAAAGAGATAATTCTCTGCCTCATTACTGCATTTGTAAGAAAGGATGATAAGAAAATTGATTCGCAGGGGAGGGTTATTTAGAGATGATGTAGTGATATATGTGCTCCTGCCTGCCACCCTCGCTTTACAAACCAATCGCAGCTGTTGGTGCAGTTTCGCCTTGAGCATCTTCCATGCATGATTCTTCAGTTGCAGCTTATCAATCAGCATTTCCTGAGGAGAAAGGAATATAATCAGACACTTAAGAGGTCAATGCATAATATACTCCTCAGCTAGCACCGGTTATTGTACAAAACATTTACTGAGAATATTAACTACTAGATGACTCAGTTTCTTAATTTATGAACATATGTTCAGAGCTGATACAAGCGCTCCAAGGGCTAATGAGACTGGTGAAGGTATGAATCTTTACCTCTCAGTCCTGCAGATAAAATGACAAATATTGGAAAGTTGAAACAAAAATGAAAAAGATTTAGAAGACACAACAATTCAATTAACGCTTGTAAATAACAAAATGCAAGTTAATGCTTTCAAAGTAGATGTTTGTCTCAAAATGTTAACCTGCTTTTCCCTTTTCAATGCTGTGTATTTTAGAATTTCTATTCTAATCAACCACAATCACGATTTACACCAATAAAATGGTACACCAAGTCACTCAGTTGTATTAACTGCTATAAAGTTTCAAGAAAAAAAGCAATGAAACCAGATGGACCACCTGGCACTGACTAAGGCACTGGAAAAAACAATGCCAAAAACAGCCTGGTCAACCCTGCAAAGTCCTCCTTACTAACATCTGGGGGCTAATGTCAAAATTAGGACAGCTGTCTCACAGACTATTCAAGTAACAGCCTGACATAATCATATTTACAAAGTTAAAAATCACACAACACCAGGTTATAGTCCAACAGGTTTAATTGGAAGCACACTAGCTTTTGGGGCGATGCTCCTTCATCAGATGTTTGTGGAGGACACAATTGTAAGGCACAGAACTTATAGCAAAAATTTATAGTGTGATGTAACTGAAATTGTACATTGAAAAATACCTTGATTGTCTGTTGAATCTTTCATCTGTTCGAATACACTTTTTAGATTAGAATCAATCTAAACATCATAGCATAGACAGAGAACACAGGGGGCTAACGCCTTCAACAGATTCTGGATTAATGGTGCTGGAAAAGCACAGCAATTCAGGCAGCATCCGAGGAGCAGTAAAATCGATGTTTCAGGCAAAAGCCCTTCATTAGGAATACAGGAATCAACATATTGTCTAGCTAACATCAATTGTTACAGCTAACCTGAGAATGCAACTTTTTAAAAAAGATTTTGTGATTTACACATGAAAGAAGTGAAACTATCATGGTATTTGAACAGATGAAAGACTCAACAGACAATCAATTTTTCAATGTACAATGTCAGTTACATCACATTGGAAATTTTTGCTATAAATTCTGTGCTTTACAATTGTGTCCTCCACAATCACCTGAAGAAATGGTGCTCCGAAAGCTAGTGTGCTTCCAATTAAACCTGTTGGACTATAACCTGGTGTTATGTAATTTTTAACTTTGTACACCCAGTCCAACACCGGCATCTCCAAATCATACCTTACAGTCAGTGTCTCAGACATCATCATTCCTGGGCCGGTCCCATTCCAATGGCAGAATAGGCACAGCAGAAGTGGGAGTTGCGGTGGTATTTGGGAAGGGTGCTGCTTTCGGAGTCCTCAACATTGACTTCGTACCCCATGAAGTCTCATCGCAGCTGTTCAAACATGCCCAGGTATGTCTCTACACAAAAAGGACAAACCCAACCTGACCAATTATCACCTTATCTTCAAGGTGAAGGGATAAAGATTAAGGGAGATATGTGTGGAAAATTCTTTATGCAGAGGGTGGTGGGTGCCTGGAACACGTTGCCGGTGGAGGTGGTAGAGGCGGGCACGATAATGTCATTTAAGATGTATCTAGAGAGATACATGAATGGACAGGGAGCAGAGGGATACAGATCCTTAGAAAACAGGTGACAGGTTTAGATAGAGGATCTTGATCGGCGCAGGCTCAGAGGGTCAAACGGCCTGTTCCTGTGCTGTAATCTTCTTTGTTCTTTGTATGGGCAAACAAACCACCAATTCCATGTACTGCTTGTCCTCAGCTAATGCATCAGTACTCCTCCATGTTTGATACCACTTGGAAGAAGTCCAGAGAGTAGCAAGATTGCAGAAATTAATCTGGGTGGCGGACCTCAGTGTCCACTATCAGATATAGTTCAGGAGCAGTACTCCTGATGAAGCTGATCAAGTCTTAAAGGACTGGGTCTGCAGCAGCTGACGTAGGAATCAGCAAGAGGGAATAATATACTTGACCTCATTCTCGCATGCATCTGTCCATGACAGTATCAGTAAGAATGACAACCACACAATCCCAATGGAGACAAACTCCAGCCTTCACATCGAGAATTTTGTGTGCCACTATCATTGTGTTAAATGGGTTGGACTAAGACTGGGCATCTATGAGGCATCTTGGACCATCAGCAGCAGCAGAATCATAATCCAACACAATAAACATCTTCATGGCCCAGCATATGTCCCACTTTACCAGGGTTCTGGTTCGATGAAACATGCAGAAGGGCATGCCATGAGCAGCACCAGGCATACCAAAAATAAGGTATAAAGTTAGTTAAACTTCAAAACAAGACTCCTTGTATGCCAACAGCATAAGCAGCAAGCAATTGAGCCAAGCATTCCATAACCAATGGATCAGATCTAAGCTCTGCAGTCCTGTCTAGAATGATGATGGATAATTAATAACAACTCATTGAAGGAGAAGGCTCCACAATTAATCCCATCTTCAACAAGTGGAGAGCCCATCACCTCAGTGCAAAAGATAAGGTGGAAGCATTTTCAACAAACTTCGGCCAGAAATGCTGAATAGATGATCCATCTTGACCTTCTCCACTGGTCCCCAATGTCACATATGTTAAACTTCAGCCAATTCGATTCACTCCATGAGAAACATATTGAGTCACTGGATACTAGATATTGCAACGGCTCTGGGCCCAATAAACATTCCGGTAATAGTACTGGAGACATATGCTGTAGAACTTGCTGAGCCCCTAGCCAGCTGTTCCAGTACAGCTACAGCACCAGGATCTACTCAACAATGTGGAAAATTGCCCAGGTATGTCTCTACACATAAAGGACAAATCCAACCTGACCAATTGCCATCTTATCAGTCTACTCTCGATCATCAGTAAAGCGATGGAAAGAATTATCAATAGTCCTATCAAGCAGCACCTGCTTAGTAATAACATGATCAGTGACACCCAGTATGGGGTCTGCCAAGGCCACTCAGTTCCTGACCTCATTATAGCTTTGATTCATACATGGACAAAAAAGCTGAATTTCAAAGGTGAGGTGAGAATAACTGCCCTTGACATCGAGCCACATTAGACCAAGTGTGGCATCAAGGAATCGTAGCAAAATTGTACTCTGGACTAGGAGGCCTGGATTCAAGTCTCATCTGCTTCAGAGGTCTGCTATAACATCTCTGAACAGATTGATTAGAATTTATCTTCCCAGAGAAATTTCTGCAGTATGTCTTGGGGATGAGATTTTGCCTTCAACAACTATAACTATTTTCCTTTGTGACTCCAATCATTGAAGATATTTCACCCCATCCCCGTCTTTCCAACTGACTTCAATTTTGCTAGAACTTCTTGCTATCATATTTGGCCACATACTATTTTAATGTCAGGGGCACTCTCACTTCATTTCTAGAATTCAGCTTTTAAAAAAAAATCCCTAATGGGATGTGAGAATGGCTGGGCAGGCCAGCATTAATTGTCTATCCTCAGATGCCCTTGAGAAGGTGATAGTGAGCTATCTTCTTGAACTGCTGCAGTACATCTGTGGCAGGTAGACTTACTACACCATTAGGGAGGGAATTCTAGGATTTTGACCCAATGAAAGTGAAGAAACAGTGATTTACTTTCAAGTCAGGATGGAGAGTGGCTTGGAAGAGAACTTGCATTTTGTGACATTACCATGTATCTTCAGTCCCAGTCCTTCTAGATGGAAATACATGTGGGTTTGGAAGGTGCAGCCTCAGAAGACTTATTGGATTCTGCAGTGCATTTTGTGGATAATACACACTGCTGTTACCGACAGTTACTTATCAAGAGGTGAAGGCTACTGCTCTGTCTGAGTGAATGGTAGGTACGTGAATAGGAAGGGTTTAGAGGGATATTGTCCAAATGTTGGCAAATGGAACTAGGTTAATTTAGGATATCTGGTCGGCATGGACGAGTTGAACCAAAGGGTCTGTTTCTGTGCTGTATAACTCTTTGACTCTATGAATAGGAAGTCAGACAACATGTTTGCAATTTCCTGGCTAACCTATTTGACCAGTGGTCAGTTTCCCCAATGACAGCATCTATTCAGAAAATCATCCTACTGTTTTGTTTGGTGACTTCTGTCAATTCCAGGTTTACCTATTATTCACAGTAGCTACTTAAAGATTATTTGCTAGATTTTTCTTTCCACAGAAATAAATGTAGAACTCACTTTGGCATGGATTTTGTCCTCAAAATATTTAAAGAGAGTCTCTGTTACAATTGTGTTCCCCTTCTTGCCTTGTGTGAAAGACCCAATATCTCGTTCAAACTCATTGACTGCTTTTTTTATATCGGCCAAGGCAAATTCAGCTTCCTCAAGAGTAGCCTAGAGAAAAACAAACATATTGAGTTAGAGATCTGTGTACTTTGAACAGTCACAAAGACAGGAATCTCCTAAGACCTAGATATAGGGGACTCCATAGTTAGGGGGACAGACAGGAGATTTTGTGCGAATGAGAGAGACTTGCAATTGGTGTGTTGCCTCTCAGGTGTCAGGGTCCATGATGTCTCAGATTGTGTTTTCGGGATCCTGAAGGGGAAGAGGAACCGCCCCAAGTCGTGGTCCACATAGGCACCAATGACATAGGTAGGAAAAGGGTTGGGGATGTAAGGCAGAAATTCAGGGAGCTAGGGTGGAAGCTTAAAGCTCGAACAAACAGAGTTGTTATCTCTGGTTTGTTACCCGTGCCACGTGCTAGTGAGGCAAGGAATAGGAAGAGAGAGAGCAGTTGAACATGTGGGTAAAGGAATGGTGCAGGAGGGAGGGATTCAGATACCTGAATAATTGCGGCTCATTCTAGGTTAGTGGGACCTCTACAAATGGAATGGTCTACACTTGAACCAGAAGGATACCAATAGCCTGGAGGTGGAAGTTTGCTCATGCTCTTTGAGAGGATTTAAACTAATTCAGCAGGAGGATGGAAACTGTAATCGTAGCTCCAGTGTACAGGAGGTTGAGAGTAGCAAGGTCATGAATAAAGTGTCAAGGTTGCAGGAGTGTACTGGCAGGCAGGAAAGTAGTTTGAAGTGTGCCTATTTATGCAAGGAGCATCCGGAATAAGGTGAGTGAACTTGCAGCATGGGTTGGTACCTGGGACTTCGATGTTGTGACCATTTTGGAGACATGGATAGAACAGGGACAGGAATGGCTGTTGTAGGTTCCGGGGTTTAGATGATTCACTAAGAACAGGGAAAGTGGGGGAGATGTGGCATTGTTAGTCAAGGACAGTATTACTGTGGCAGAAATTACATTTGATGAGGACTCATCTACTGAGGTAGTATGGACTGAGGTTAGAAACAGAAATGGAGAGGTCACCCTGTTGGGTGTTTTCTACAGGTTTCCAAAACATACCAGAGATGATTCTGGATAGGAGTGAAAGTAACAGGGTAATTGTCATGGGGGCTTTAACTTTTCTAATATTGACTGGAAACACGACAGTTCAAGTACTTTAGGTGGATCAGTTTTTGTCCAATGTGTGCAGGAGGGTTTCCTGTTACAGTGTGTAGATAGGTCAACAAGAGATGAGGTCACATTGGATTTGATACTGGGTAATGAACCGGGCCAGTTGTTAGATTTGGATATAGGTGAACACTTTGGTGATAGTGACTACAATTTGGTTAAGTTTACTTTAGTGATGGAAAGGGACTGGTATATACTGCAGTACAAAAGTTATAGCTAAGGGAAAAGCAGTCATGATGCAATTAGGCAAGATTTAGGATGCGTAGGATGGAAAAGGAAACTGCAGGGGATGGGCACAATTGAAATGTGGAGCTTGTTCAAGGAATAGCTACTGCTTGTCTTTGGTAAGTGTGTACCTGTCCGGCAGGGAGGAAGTGGTCGAGCGAGGGAATCATGGTTTACGAAAGAAGTTGAAGTTCTTGTCAAAAGGATGAAAGAGGCTTAAGTAAAGATGAGACAGGAAGGTCAGTTAGGGTGCTTGAGTGTTACAATTTAGCCAGGTAGGATCTAAAGAGCCAGGAGGGGACATGAGAAGTCTTTGGCAGGTGGGATCAAGGAAAACCCTAGAACTTTCTATAGGTATGTCAGAAATAAAAGAATGACTAGAGTAAGATTAGGGCCTGTCAAGGACAGTAGGGGAAGTTGTGCGTGGAGTCCGAAGAGATAGGAGACGCGCTAAATGAATATTTTTTGTCAGTATTCACATAGGAAAAAAACAATGTTGTTGAGGAGAATATCGAGATACAGGCTATTAGATTAGACCCGATTGAGTTTCATAAGGAAGAGGTGTTAGCTATTATGGAAAGTGTGAAAATAGAGAATTCCCCTAGGCCAAAAGGGATTTACCTTAGGATTCTCTGGGAAGCTAGGGAGGAGATTGCAGAGCCTTTGGCTTTGACCTTTATGTCATCATTGTCAACAGGAATAGTGCCAGAAGACTGGAGGATAGCAAATGTTGTCCCCTTGTTGAAGAAGGGGAGAAGACACAACCCTGGTAATTAGAGACCTGTGAGCCTTACTTCAGTTGTGGGTAAAGTGTCGGAATGGATTATTAGAGATAGTAGTTATAATCATCTAGAAAAAAAAAATAATTAGGAATAATCAACACAGTTTTGTGAAGAGTAGGCTGTGTCTCACAAACCTTATTAACTTCTTTGAGAAGGTAACCAAACAGGCGGATGAGGGTAAAGTGGTTGATGTGATGTATATGGATTTCAGTAAAGCGTTTGATAAGGTTCCCCACAGTAGGCTATTGCAGAAAATACAGAGGCATGGGATTGAGGGTGATTTCGCGGTTTGGATCAGAAATTGGTTAGCTGAAAGAAGACAGAGGGTAGCGGTTGATGGGAAATGTTTATCCTGGTATTCAATTACTCGTGGTGTATCGCAATGATCTGTTTTGGAGCCACTGCTGTTTGTCATTTTTATAAATGACCTGGATGAGGAAGTAGAAGGATGGGTTAGTAAAATTTGCGGATGACACGAAAGCCGGTGGAGTTGTGGAAATTGTGGAAGGATGTTGTAGGTGACAGAGGGACATAGATAAGCTGCAGAGCTGGGCTGAGAGGTGGAAAATGGAGTTTAATGCAAAAAACTGTGATGTGAAAGGAGTAACAAGAATACAGAGTACTGGGCTAATGATAAGATGCTGGTAGTATGGACGAGCAGAGAGATCTTGGTGTCCATGTGCATAGATCCGTGAAGGTTGCCACCCAGGTTGACAGGGTTATTAAGAAGGCGTATGATGTGTTAACTTTTATTGGTAGAAGGATTGAGTTTCAGAGCCACGAGGTCATTTTGCAGCTATACAAACCTCTGGTGTGGCCGCATTTGGAATATTGCATACAGTTGTCGCCACATTGTGGGAAGGACATGGAAGCATCAGAATTAGTGCAGTGGAGATTTACCAGGACATTGCCTGGTATGGAGAGTAGATCTAAAGAGGAAAAGCTGAGGGCTTGGGGCTGTTTTCGTTAGAGAGTGAAGGTTAAGAGGTGACTTAATAAAGGCATACAAGATGATCAGAGGATTAGCTAGGGTGGACAGTGGGAGCCTTTTTCCTCGAATAGTGATGGCTAGCATGAGGGGACATAGGTTTAAACTGAGGAGTGATAAATAAAGGACAGATTTTTTTACTCAGCGAGTAGTAAGGGTGTGGAATACCCTGTTTGCAATAATAGTAGACTCTACAATTTTAAGGTCATTTAAATGGTCATTGGATAAATATATGAATGATAATGGTATAGTGTAGGTTCAATGGACTTCAGATCGGTTTCACAGGTCGACGCAACATCAGGGGATGAGGGGCCTGTACTGCGCTGTATTATTCTATGTTCCACGTCCTATGTTCTATTGTACTTTCAAAGTGTGGCAGAAACTTGGTTTTGTCATTAGATCACAAGCAACTCAAGGAGATTCCCAATAAGTAAATTTCTAAATGAGTGAGAACACTTTTTGCCATCAATTAGGAGACAAAGTAAGAACAAATATTTAATCATTAATCCAGCTTGGGATGGTGGGGGGAGAAGTAGCAGTGTCAAGTTCACATTTCAATTGACAGTTTAAAGGGAGCATTAAAGGATTAGCTATCTTTGATGTGGTGACTAAAATTAAGTTTGATTTTATAACAGACTAACCACTTGAAGGAATTTAACATTTTTGAAAGGGTTTCAGTAATGAGAGATATTTTGATGCAGCAACTATGCATGAGTGACAGAAGACTTAGATTGGTTTTCATGTCCGCATGGCTTCCAAGGTCCACTCATATTCTGTACTGGATGAGTGGCTATGGATGAGGCATGGGGTGGAGAGTGGTGAATTAAGTGACATGGAAATAGTGGTGGGGATGTAAAGGGGCATGATGGTGTGTACATGAACAAAGACATGACAGCCTTTTATAAATCTGGATGAAAGTCTCAGGGAACCGGTGGGATCTTCAAACGAGCCCCCGCACTATTTGTTTGGCTCTGTGGCTGCCCTCAAACTGCCTCAGTCTTATGGGCCTCATTTCCGAGGAGAAAGTGAGGTCTGCAGATGCTGGAGATCAAAGTTGAAAAGGGAACCGGTGGGATCTTCAAACGAGCCCCCGCACTATTTGTTTGGCTCTGTGGCTGCCCTCAAACTGCCTCAGTCTTCTGGGCCTCATTTCCACAGAGGCAGATCTGCTTAGGCTGATGACTATCCAACTTGTGCTTCTCACACCCATGTTAAAAATCTTGCTTATTATTTTAACTCTCAACCCATGAAGTCTGCGACTTTGCCATCAATCCCACCTCTCTCTTTGAAAAATGTCTGAGGTTGCAAAGAATTTGATGTGTCCTTATTATCATATTTGCCTTGAAGCTGAGCTTTCAATCACACATTAATGTCACCATGAGTTCTGCATTTTTCCAGGACCATATCACCTGGCTGTTTTCTTTTCCTAAGTTCTTCAGCTGCTGAAATCCTCATCCATATCTTTACTATCCCTTTGTTATCCTTTTTGAACAAAGGTCTATGTGACTTTTGCAATTCTTCAGTCCAGCGGCACCTCCCCACATCTAAGGTGGACTGGAAGATTATAACCAGTGTCTCACATTTTTCACTTTACTTCTCTCTGTCACCTCGGAGGCAGATCCCCCCTATACTTAGTGTCCAAGCTACTTTAGGAACACCTTTCCAGTATTTCCTAATTAGTTTTCAGTCTATCCAATATTTCAACTATCTTCCATTTCACTGCGTTTTTGGTAGCACGTACATCTGTTTTTTTAAATAAAAGAAGAAATATATACAATATATGCATTAGATGGATTGGCCATGCTAAATTGCCTATAGTGTCCGGGAATGTGCAGGCTAAGTGGATTAGCCATGGAAAATGCAGGGTTACAGTGGTTGGGCAGGGGGTTAGTGTGGTTGGGCTGCTCTTTGTATGGCTGTTACAGACATGATAGGCTGAATGGCCTGCTCCCACATTGTAGGGATTCTAAATTATATATTCATTTAGTACCTCACCCATGCTCAATGCCTCCATTTGTAGGTCTCCTTTATGTCCAACCTCCTCCTATTATCCATTTACTATTTGTCTGCCTGTACAAGACCTTTGCATTCTCTTTTCATGTTGGTTGCTACTCTACTCTCATCCTCTCTCTTTGCCTCTCATTTCCATTTTTTACTTCTCCTCTGTATTTTCTTTAACTGGCCTACCACTCATTTGTATTCTCAATATCTGCCACATGCCCTGTTGTTATGCTTCATTCTTACTCTTTATCACTTTCAAGATCAAAGGAGCTATGATTTTCATTGCCCTGCCTTTCCCCACAGTGGGAATATGCCAAGATTATACCCAAACCTGTTCTTCCTTAAACTAAACTCGATTCTAGCCTTACCTGCCAAAAGTGATTCCAATTAAACTGGGCCAGATCAATTCTCACCTCACTGAAATTATCCATCATTCAAGTTAGTAATTTTAACTCGAGATTCCTCCTTGCAATTTGTTGGTGCTTTCCTAAACATCATGCTTTGCTGATCACTGTTCCCTAAATGTTCCCCTTATGATAATTAATTCACCTGACCAACTTCATTCCCCAGATCAGACCCAGCAATGCTTCCTTCCTAATTGGACCAGAAATGTATTCATCAAAAAATTCTGCTGCTTCAGAAAGTCTTCCTCCTCACTAATTTTTACACAATTACTATCCCAGCCTATATTAGGACATTTGCAGTAGTGCCTTATTATCACTATTTTACAGAATTTGCATCTTTAGATAACTTGCTTGGTGACCCCTAAAATACACCCAGTAATATAATTGTCCCACCATTTTTTTCTTATCTCTAATTAAATAGATCTTGTACTTAACTCCTAAAATGAAGTCATCTGTCCCCAGTACTCTAATATTCTGTTTAATCACATCATGAATTGTAGAATTTTTATTCAAGTTGGGATTTATGTGCCATAATTCTATCCACTTTTTCTGTGGAGTTTTAAACATAATAATTCAGCACTGATTGACCTCCAATTGAACTTTAGATGAAATTGGGACATATAAATATTTGAAATTTAGTGCTGGCTGTCTACACAGTATCTGATTGGAGTCAAGTCACTGACTGCACAGTCTGTCTTATGATTGTCCCTTACCTGTAAATTTCGAATTGTGTGGTCTGACTCCTGCTTCAGCTTTGATAATGTCTCTTTTGTTTCCTCTAGTTCTCTATAAGCAATGTTGCACTTCTGCTCCGCTGTTAAAGTCAAAAGACGTTCTACTGTCACAGCACGAGTTCGGGATCGATGCCTTGACCTCCCCTAGAAGATTTACCAAATATTTTAGGTTCTGAACTTCATATTTTATAATCAAACTTGTGTGATCATTATTTTTCTTAACTTTTCCCCTCTAACATATCATTGGCTGAAACAGCTGCAAGACATTTTCTCCCTGGCTTATTTAGCCACTGGGCTAAGACATTATATGTGTTTCTTGGTAGTTTATTCTTGATGATTCCTATCACCAGCTGGTAAAGCTGTTGCTTGGCTTGGCTCATTATTTCTTGCATTTCTGATTGATACTGTCAGGACTGTGATAGAGTCATGCTCCACTTGCTGGTTCTAGAAAAGTGACACCAATAAACCATGGATCGTAGGCAGGTGAAGTCAACTTTGCAAATTCAGTCACAATCAGTTTATTTATGTGATTAGTGCACTATCTGATAAAGACCCTGTCTGCAAAACTCACATTGTGGATGTACACAGGGATGAGGGGTGGTGTGATTTCCACGGCACATATTAGTTATAATGAGCTCATAGACAAGGATACCATTTCTTCCATATGTTCAGGAAGTGAGCAATATTTCTTATTGCCATCATGTTATAAAATTACTATCATCTCACTCTTGGCAGAATTTAATATATTCATAATGCTTAAAAAAAGCTGTAAAATATAACTGATCCTTGTTGAGCTCAAATTCAGATTTACACTCCTTCATTACACCAATAACTTGAGCCAACACTCAATGCAGGAATCCAAGCAATGATAGATGAATCACCCTGTAAACCCAGAACTACCGCTTTTCTTAGTCACCCAAAAGTACTACTCCAACAAAATATAAGCAATCAGGCACCATTGTGTCTCTATCTAAAATTTTTATGTAATTAAATTTTACTGCAGATATTTCAGGTCCACTTCTTTCAGATTTTAAATATATTATAATCTGAAAGTATTAATGTTGCTTTTTGGGTACTACCTGTGCCAACTGGGCTAGTTCCTGTGCTTGAGCTTGGGCTTGGAGGGCCAAATCCTTGGGCACCACACGCTCATAGTACTTATCAAGCATATTAGACTCAATCTTCAAGGCTTCATTGGAAATACTATATATGGAAATAAACAAATCACTGATATACACAGATTGGCAGGAGTTTATAAAACAAAGCATGGTTTACACAAGAGGTTGTGAGATGCTCAGACTGTACAAAATTGAACATTTAGTTAAATTCTACTTCATCACAATATTTCAAGTCCTCTTAAATATTACAATATCAGCAAGTTCACCATGTCATAATTTCATATATCACATTAACAATAACTTTATTAAACTTAAACTGATTGATCAGGATTTGCATCTTAGATTTACAACTGATTAAAGACCTTAAAAGAAAATCAACCACTATATGACTACAATCAAAATTACTACTTTTCCAAATCATAATAGCACTGATTCCTATCTAATTTTGTAAAGTCAACTTGATTTACTTGATATAGGCAAGTTTAACATTAGATCTGTTGATTTAGTGCTTGCTAGGATAGGTAGTCAAAGTAGTTGAGTAGATAAAGTTCAAGAATGCCTTATAAACTTAAAGAGGTTGAGATTTTTCTTTGCAATTTCAAAGATTACTAATATTAATAATAAATCAAGCTAGTCAATCTCTTGTGATGTTGTGATTACACCATCCAGCCAATGGTGATCCAATGGCAGGAAAGTGTAATCACAGCAAGGGTTAGTTAACCTAGTCAGTTTTCATTTTAGATATGAATGTCAATACTTAATATTGAATAAGTTGACAGGAAATGTATAAAGGCATAAGATTTCTTCTGTATTGCCGATATATGGTGATTCAGAATCCTATAACCAAGGAATGTCATTGATATTGTTACAGTGTGAGATGTAATGAAACATTTACTAGTTTTAAGCTGTGTCCTTTATTTAAAATAAAATGGAAGACCATGAAATGGAATGGGGGTCATGAAGTCATACTAAACTCTGCCTGGAGGAAAAGCCCAGGCCAAAACCTATTGAAAGTTAAGTGCCAGCTTGTACATGTTTCACAGAAAAGAGGGGTAACTATTGTTTTAGACATAGATTCTCAGACACAGAGACCCTGAGAGGAATACCAAATACAGCTTTTGCTGTGCAAAGCAGGGGAAATGATGATTTTCTGTTAGTCGGTAAGTAGAATATCAAGGAATACTTACTTTCTGTTTATAGCAATAAAACTTGGGGATACAAGGACCAGGAAGTTGTCTGACTGGGCCTTGATTCTGGATGTCAGTTTAGAGATACTCAGGGGATTGAGGGAAACTTCTTTCAAATGGCACTTGAAAACTCATCCTAGTGTAGCAATGTTACAGCACAGGGTAAACCACCCCTGCTAATTTAAACCAGCAACACAGAAATGATTTAACCCATGCTGTAATCTGTCAAAATTCAAGAGGCCAGGAACTATCCCAAAGGTCACTATTTCAAGTAAAGATTAACAACTGTATTTATTTTTAAAAAGTCTAACAGAGAATAATTAACTAACAACTATTTACAACTCCTTTCTCTAACCTATCTTTTACTCTCCCTTCTGTAATACTGTCCAATAAAAATCCTGATTAAGAATCACAAAAAACAATTCAAATTTCAAAACCAGCCAGTTGTCGAATCTTCTCTTTGTATCTTCCTCTGTAGACTTGCACGCCAGGTTGGTGTCGATGTTTTTTTTACCCTGTGCAAACTCCTTCTCTTGACAGGTACCTCTCAGACAGTTCTTACTAGCAGCTACATCTGTTGGTATTTTGGCAGTTCTCCTCCAACTGTTAAATTGTTTTCAGTTTTATAACCTAAATCATCGGATTGTTTCATTGGTTTTAATATTGTCAAAATATTAAATTCAAACTGGATTGTAGCTCAGTATCTTGGGGCATAATTTAAACAGATTGGCTGAATTTGAATTTGTTTTATCTCATAGCAACACTGCTTGACCAAATGTTACATTGTAAATTCTCCAGCACTCCTTCAACTTTCTTAAATGTACATTAAATGTACTACACCTTCATAACAAGCAACACAAAGAAACACTGCTGAAAAACCAGCAGGAGTGTGGGATTTAAGTTGCAAGGCTACATAAATGCTAATAGAACTAGTTTTCATATATTAGTTGCCTTTAAGTAATTTTTAGTCTATGTCAATTTTAATTAGTGTGTTACTGAAAACATCTTAAATGTTAAATCTTTGCAATTCTTTATCAGTAGCTGCATCATTCATTTTTCTTCATTGTCTGTATGGGGATCGTAATAATCTGAGCATAAAACTGAACATGGTCACAAATCAAAAGTGATTAAATTAATTACATTACATTTTGAGATTTTTACTGGTGCTTTTGTGTTGTATTTGAACCTTGTTCATTTTTCCACGGAAACTAAAGAGACTTTTTAAATATATAAATCCTTTCACCCGTATTTAATTTTTAATACCTTTTTAAAAGTCTCTAATATCATGCAAAGCATAATATGACTTCTGAACATTGATTGTGATGAAGGTGGAGGGGCATCTCTTAATCTCATGATTTAAAGTATGTGACTTTCTAAGGTTCCTCTGTAAACTTTGAACTTGGCTGTTTTATGCTTGGTTCTTGAACACATTTGGCTCTTCTGTCATACACAGCTGCTAGGCACAGTAAGCATCATAGTTATTATCAAGAAAAATGTGATTATTTTCTTTCAAAATTCAGATGTTTAAAAACAATTTAAATTGTAAGAGAACAGAACATTATCCTTTCCATAACTCTTAGCTCTGGCAACTATTACCAATTACAAAGATTACAATTTCTAATTGTCAAAGTACCATACGATAATGAAATAATATAATTATAGATTGTATCCTTCAGAATGCATTGTTTTAAAAACGAACTAAATTGCAAAGAAGTCCTTGGGAAGGTGCAGTAGCTGCTACACTAAAGAAGCAAAAAAAAAACAAGAAGTGCTGGCAAGATATAACATCCAATTATATTGTAATGATGTAAAGGTGTGTTACAAAGCAGGGGTGGCTCCACTTTCCACTCTATTCCATAATATTTCCAAGAATATCAAAAACATAGATGGCCATCATGCTCCTTGCATTTAATTTTATCTATGTATCTATTTTCCTTCCATATTTCTTGAGATCAGTCTTGAAAGCTTCAGTTTCAAAGCATCTTCAGCCTTTTGTGGGAAGAAGTTCTCGACTGGTACTACTACTTGTGTCAAAAGAGGAGAGCAGATTCTCCCTGTTTGCCTGTGCTTCAGTCTTCTAGTCAACACTGCTGTTCTCACCAAAAATGAATTAACTGAAGAGCCCTTTAATTGCTGCTAAATTTCTGTGGCTATGCACATAATCTACACTAACTGTGTAATGTTATCTGTATGTCTCTGTTTATATCTTTTGTTGTGTACATCCTTGCTCACTATGCCTGTACTGCTTGTAAACAAAACTTTTCACTGCAGCGAATTTTGAGAAGATTTATGGCTCAGGTTGAGGTTCTGGATGTAGGTTTGCCCACTGAGCTTAAGGGTTCATTTTTAGACGTTTTGACATAGGATAAGTAGAAAAAGTCTTTTCCCTGGGGTCGGGGAGTCCAGAACTAGAGGGCATAGGTTTAGGGTGAGAGGGGAAACATATAAAAGAGACCTAAGGGGCAACTTTTTCACGCAGAGAGTGGTACGTGTATGGAATGAGCTGCCAGAGGATGTGTTGGAGGCTGGTACATTGCAACAGTTAAGAGGCATTTGGATGGGTATATGAATAGGAAGGGTTTGGAGGCATATGGGCCGGGTGCTGGCAGGTGGGACTAGATTGGGTTGGGATATCTGGTCGGCATGGATGGGTAAGGGTCTGTTTCCATGCTGTACATTTCTATGACTCCAAGACTAGTTAACATCTTCAGTGAACCTTCGGACAAAGCCTTATCCCTTCACCTGAGATCATCGAAAGAAAAGGAATGTCATAGTTTTTGAAATAATTACTCCACGCCCCCCCCCCCCCCCCCACCCACAAAAATTCATTGCATTGTTAATAGAGTGGCCCGTGATGCTGGAAGGATGCCACTAGCACGGCGCTAGTGCAATGCCGACTTCACTGTAGCTCAGCACGAATAACCGTCTCATTTTTTAAAAAACATTTTCGGGTTGGATCGACAAAAGCAACATACTGGTGTATTCTGGAAATTCGAAATAAAACCTGGAAAAGAAAGTGCTGGAGACACTGAGCAGGTCTCCCTCCACGGGCGACCACCAGCAATTCTCTGCCTAATGATGGCACTTTGTATTCGCATTTGTTAGGAGCCGGTACCTGATCTTTTTCACTAATTCCTGGAGTTGCGTAAATGTCAGTTCATGGATGCTTTCTTCCAGGTGGGCATCGAGATTGAAACTTCTGTCGGCACGTAAAGTGACCGCCATCTTTCCTGGGATCGCCCTCCGAATGTTTACAGCCGTCTCCATGGAAACCAGCTCAGAGAGCCGCGCAGGCGCAAAGCCGCATCAATGTGGACTTGCTGAATATGAGGTAAAAACAATGGCTGCAGATGCTGGAAACCAGATTCTGGATCAGTGGTGCTGGAAGAGCACAGCAGTTCAGGCAGCATCCGAGGAGCTTCGAAATCGACGTTTCGGGCAAAAGCCCTTCATCAGGAATAAAGGCAGAGTGCCTGAAGGGTGGAGAGATAAGCTAGAGGAGGGTGGGG